>NC_033624.1:4751153-4768510 GCF_001540865.1 Ananas comosus
AAGAAACTCGCGATTGTTGCATTATGGTGCGTACAATGGAATCCGGTGAATCGCCCGACCATGTCGAGGACGGTGCAGATGCTGATGGGGAGTTTGCAGGACTTGGAAATGCCCCCAAAACCATTTGTCCCCTCATTAGGATATGATGCTAGCGAAGTTCCTAATGAAGTGTAGGAGGAAAAAATGAAGGCTTATTGAAGGGAGTATTACACAATGGATTGACATAACGTGGAAATCAAGATAGAGTTAAAAGGTTCATTGTAACAAACATCTGCTATATTGTATTAGATAAACATGTAGTGTGCCTTATATATATAACAAAAAGCTAAATTACCACATGGCCTTTTTCATCATTGAAATCAAGACATTTTTGTTGACATATTCTATCTTTAGAATTTCTTCTTTTTTTTTTGAGAAAAAGATAGCATGCTACCTGCTTCATTCAATAAGAAAATAAATTTAACTACAGAAAATAGAGACAGGTAAGGCCTCAATAAGAGCGAGAAAGAGACACACACACACACACTCAAAAAGAAAAGAAAAAGAACACCGGGAAGAGAGGAAAAAACTTTCTAGCAAAAAGCAACTAAACACCTCCCTGTAGTTAAGGTCAACCTTCGCCTTTCTTCTCCCAGTCCGTTAAAAGGTTTACGCTCTCCTGAAGAACACAATAAATATTCCTTCTCTTTCCCTAAAAGATAATACAATTCCTTTCTAGCCATATTACCCACCATGAGGCTGTTAGCTTACAAAGTTGTTGCTTTCCTTTTCAATTGTTTGACATATTCATGAATGTCTCCTATAAATCTCTTGCCGAAGTTGACATTGGAGGGCATTCTAAATTAGAGATAATTCGAGACAGAATATTTTTGGTATAAACACAGGTCGAAAATAGGTGTTCGTTAGTTTTCACTTCGGCTTCACATAAAACGCATCGTTGGTCCCCATCCTACCCCATTTTCAATATATTGTCAATTGTAAAAATTCTCTTTCTTAGGAGTAACCAAACAAAAATCTTTATTTTAACAGGAATTTTTAGTTTCCAGATCTGTGGAGTAATACAATCCCTGATACTGCCGTCGATTAAGAATTTGTACATCGAGCGAACAGAGAAAGTTTGGGTTTAAAACAAATGGATTGTGGGATTAGGATAATACAAACCTACTTGGGTTTAGTGGTGGTTAGTAGAATACCATGATCTAAAGGGTAGAAATGGCCAAAAGGGTATTATCTAATTGTGTAAACGTTGGTAGTACCAAATGCTTGGTGCTATTAGAAGCATCTCAGCTAGTCTCTCTCTCTCTCTCTCTCTCTCTCTCTCTNATTAGTGCTATTAGGTTTTCGACCCTTGGATAAAGGGATGTGTGGTTAGGATGATAGTGATTCCTTAGCTACCGTTTGGTTCGGGGTTAATGAAAAACTAGTTATTCCAAGAATAGAGTTAAGTTTAGGGTTAAGGTGGTGTTAGAGTATTTTTGTGTTTGGTTGGGGATTGGAGTTAGTCCAGAATAGTAAAAAATAGTGTTTGGTTGGGGTAGGTTGAATTATTATGAATAGAAAATAGTGTTTGGTTGGGGTTTGGTGAGGTTAGGTGGGGTTAGCTAACCCGGGATAACCCATTTGAGGTGGGGTTAGCTAACCCCACCCATTTTTAGAAGTGTTTGGGGGATAAAATAGGGGTTAAGGGGTTATTCCACCCCTTAACGCCCAACCAAACGGAGTCTTAGGGTTTAGTGGTTGGTTAGTGAAATAGTATAATCTAAAGGGTGGAACTGGTCAAAAAGGTAGATCTAACCACGTTTAGTAGCACCAAATACTTGGTGCTATTGATAGCATTGTAACCGGACTATATTTATATATAGAATTAGACTGGAATGCTTTTAATAGGACAAGTCATTGGTGCTATTAGGTTTTTGGCCCTTGGATGAAGGGATGTGTGGTTAGAATGATAGTGGTTCCCTAGGGTTGAGTGGATGGTTGATTGAATAGTATGATCTAACAGAAGGAAATAGACAAAGGGGGAATCGAACAGTGGAAAACTTTGTAGCACCAAGTGCGTGGTGCTATTAGAAGCACTATAGTCAGACTCTCTCTCTATTTATATAGTCCATGTTGCATACTATTGATAGTATGGAGGCCTCCGTGCTACCGAGCTATTTTCGATGATAGGACATTCAAATTGATGATAAGCTCCATCAAACATGATCTATGCTAATAGAAGTATTTAAAAACTAACTTTATATTTTATCGACATCATTTAACGAGTGATCGAAAAGTCTCAAAACTGATAATTTGAGCGACTGATGTGATACATTTTTAAGTTGAATAGTGTAGAAGAATCTAAATCCAGTGAAATTTTGATAGAATTTTTTTCACTATTTAGAGCAAGATTAGTACATCTAATCTGAAAGTTAAATATTCTATTATTATTTTGATGAGTTTTTTATTTTCAGCTATTTAGTTTGAGACTATTTGTTTCAAAGGTAAATAATGTTGAATAATCATAAAAATTGATTTATAAATATACTAATAGTGTAGATCATGTCTAAGAGAGATAATTGTTGATTCGAATGTCCTATCATTGAAAACAACATGGTAGCACAGAGCCCTCCGTGCTACCGATAGTATTCTAACTATCTATCTCTCTCTCTCTCTCTCTCTCTCTCTCTCTCTCTCTCTCTCTTTTTCTCTCTCTCTTATATATATAGATAGAGAGAGATAGAGAGGGAATAGGGCGACTATACTCTTCAGTATACAAGCTTTCGTATTTATAAGTCGTTTTTGATGATGGAGTTTTCAAATTGACTATCTATACTGTTAAATAAGATCTCAATATTTGAAGTATCTAGATATCGAATTTCGTAATTTTTTGAATTTATAATAAAGTGCATTAAGTGGGTATAAAATGAACTATCAAAATCGAAAGATCTCCTAAAAATAAAGGATAGGCTTTTTAAATTCAAGATCAAAGTTATTGATCTTGATCTATATAGTGAATAGAATTTTCTATTAAAAATTCAATCAACTTCAATACTTCTATATCGTTATATAACTCAAAAAAGCTCAACACCAATGGTTAAAAATGTCAATTTTGAGGTCATTTGATTGTAAAGTATATATGTCAAAAAATCATGAATCAGTTTCTAAAATATTTAATGCTCTAGATTATATTTGAGGATAAGGATCGTTGATTCGGAAGCTCTATTATCAAAAACGACTTATGAGTACGAAGGTGACCATGTATGTGTGTGTAGATATATGTATACGATCCTTACAGTTAAACATAATTTAGAGTATTTGAAACTTTTACAAATAAAATTTTATAATTTTTTGACATCATTTACCTTATGATCAAAAGATCTCAAAATTGATAATTTTTTACTGTCGATATGGAATGCTTTTTTGTTTAACGGTGTAAAAGAATCGAAATTTTCATATTATGTGGGTGGGAAAAATCTTGCCTGTTCGGCGGGTCTGTTGCACGTGCCCGAGCGGGTCCAATTGTTTAGACTCGATACATGACAGATAAAAGTGGTATAAGAGCCTAGAAAAATATTTCTAGGTAGTTTTAGTAAACTTTAAGTCTTAAGATGACCATCGAAACTTAGGGACGTGAGTGAGCGTGTACTTAGTCGAAAGTAAATAATTGGGTCTTGTAGTGTTTCCAAATATAATGTCGGAGATCGATCAAAGAAAATATTTATTTCATTCTTTGGATAATCACATTAGCAGCTGGCAACGTGAATGATAGAGGGTGTCCCCAAAAAACTTTCACTTAATTAGGTCCATTCCATTCTCTTATGTGACATTATAGGGTCTAAGTGAAAGATTTGGATTAAATTATTGTTGATGTTGTGGTGTTGCAAGTCCCTGTCAATAGGACCCAATGCACCTAAGTGCTTACGGTCGAGTGAGGTGCGGGAACTGCGCGACCAAATGGCCTTACTGATTGGTGTGGTCGAGAGGCAAGTTGAGACCTCCCGACACTAGAAGGAGCAAATCAAGAAGCTCCATGACATTATAGCGCAATGAGAGGGAGCTGTACAGGTGGCGCAAGAACCTACCCATCGCCTCCTAGCGGAATGCTACGGAGGACATCATCATGGCAACTGTGCCCGTCTTGACACGACCCACATCATCGAGAGCGACGAGGAAGGTGCTCCTCAGGACGGATTCTGACACCTTCGCCGTGGCACACATGACTCAACAGGTGGAGTACGAGTGAACTCGAGAGAGCCTCGCTAACTTTCAAATGTTTAACCTATCGATCTTCAACAGTAAGTGTAAGGAACCATCGATGGGCGAACCTTGGGTCGACACTGTGGAAAAGTTATATAGGACCTTTTTATCCTGGACCACGATAAAGTCCATTTGGCCATCTACTATTTAGACAAGATAGCCCATCGATGGTGGAAGACGAAGAAGAGGAAGCATTCTGCTTTCCCAACCGCGTGAAACAACAGATGGAGGAGATTTCAAGACTCTCCGCTAGAGGAACCACATGTGCAGGAGTATGAATAGGAGTTCTCCCGTATTGTGAGTTGCATCTAGTTCGTAGTGCGGGATAAGCCTTATAAGGCTTGGTGTTTCGAGCGGGTTCTCCAACTGAGGATCTATGCAAAGATCCAACCCTCAACCTACAGAATTTTTGCGCAATTGTGGATCGCCCAACTAGCAAAGAGAGGTGAGGTCGTGGTGTCCCAAGAGCGTGAGGCCCTTGAGAAAAGCAAGGAAAAGAAGAAGATGCGATTCTCGAGCGGTTCTATTGGCTAATCAAGCTCCAAGCGGTCTCCCAAGAACCCTTGCCTGCAGTCACAGTCTCATGGGGCCTGTGCTTCTTGGTCCCTAATCCGGTGCGCGATATGTGAGGAGCGCAATAGTGCGAGCAGAGGGAGGGGAAATGCTACAAACGTGGTTAGGTGGGCGGTCGACTGCTGTAGAGGGTGTGTCACCGACCTTGTCCATATCTTAAGTTCAATCCATTATGAGGCAAGCTTCAGGGGCACTATTTGTTGCTCTCTCGAGCACGTGTCTCTCTATGTCTTGATACAGAGGGGATTCGACAGGCAGTGGGTAGGTATTTGCCACTTAGGTAGAGGATCAACTAGCAGCCGAGAATATCGTAGTAAGTACTGTTTTACTAAATAATGTAAGATATAGATCATTGTTCGACACGGGTGCATCGCCTTCATTCATAAGCAGAGCATTTGCTACTATTCATGGCATTAACATTGTAGAGGCCACAAATACTAAGTAGGTTCAGGTTCTGGACCACACATTTTACGTCATCGACTATTGCCTCGCCTCTTCGGTGCGGGTAGGCGACTGGATTATGCTAGTGAACTTCTTGGTATTGAGACGGATAGAAGGCTTTGATATTGTGTTAGATGAACTGCCTCTCGAGGTATTATGCTATTATTGATTGCGAGAGTCGAGTTATCACCTTTCAAGAACTAGGACAGAAGGAGTTTATCCACCGGGGTTGTAGGAGCCCACTTTTCACTATAACGATCTCCACATCTCGAGCCAAGAAGTTGATCAATGGGTGATACGTGGCTTACTTAAACCACAGTTGTGGAGGATCGAGCAAAGTCTCTGGTACTTGAGGGCATTCCTATATCCCGAGATTTTTTGGATGTGCTTCCAAAGGAGCTACCAGGAATGTCACTGGATCGGGAGATTGAGTTCGTAGTAGATTTGATTTCCGAGATAGTGCCGATTCCAAGATGCCTTATCGTATAGCACCGACAGAGTTGAGAAAGTTTAAGGCTTAATTGCAAGATTTGCTAGAAAAGGGCTTTATCAAGCATAGTGTATTTTCGTGGGGAACCCTAATGCTATTTGTAAAGAAAAAGAATAGGTCCTTGCGGCTGTGTGTGGATAATAAGGAACTCAACAATGTTACAATAAAAAACAAGTAACTACTACCGTGCATTGATAATCTATTCGATTAACTTCAGAAGTCTTGAGTGTATTCAAAAATTGACCTTTAGTCAGGATATCATAAACTAAAGATTAAGCCGAAGGATATGCATAAGGCGGCTTTTAGGACGTATTACGGGCATTATGAATTTACCATAATACTGTGTGGGCTCATTAATGCCCCGACGGTCTTTATGGATTTTATGAATTGCGTCTTCAAACCTTTCCTAGATTGGTTTGTTGTGATTTTTATTGACGACATGTTGGTTTACTCCCGAAGTGACAATGAGCACGAAGAACATTTTAGAGAGGTTTTGCAAGTTCTTCAAGGGCAAAAGCTATTTGCAAAATTAAAGAAGTGCGAATTTTGGCTCCAAAAATTGTATTCATGGAACATGTAATTTCTGAAGTTGGGATCTCGTTGGACTATAAGAGAGTGGAGATAATCAAGGATTAGCCCTAGTTACAAATATTACCAACCTCCGAAGCTTTATTGAATTAGCAGACTACTATAGGAAGTTTGTTGAGGGGTTTTCAAAAATTACCAGTCTACTTATGTGCATTACACATAAGGGAACCAAGTTTGTTTGGAGTGACGAGTGCAACCAAAGCTTACAATTGTTGAAAAATAAATTGACATCAGCTCCAATTCTTGCCTTACCCACGACAAAAATGGGATTCATGGTGTACAGTGATGCATCCCAAAATGGTCTTATGTATGTCTTAATGTAGGAGTAGGTGATAGTTTATGCCTCCCCATAAGTAAAGAACTATGAAAAGAATTACTCTACCCATGACCTAGGGTTGGTCGTGGTGATCTTCGCCTTGAAGTTATGGCGACATTACTTTTATGGCAAGATTATGAGATTTATACGGACCATAAAAATCTCAAGTACTTATTCATTCAAAAGAAATTAAATCTAAAGTAGTATCGGTGGTTGGAACTACTAAAGGAGTGTCACCATTTTGTATCAGCTGGGAAGGCAAATATAGTGGCAGACACTTTAAGTTGGAAGTCCATAGAGAACCTCGCAATGTTGATCACTAGCCATGCTCTACTATAAGAGCACATGCGATGGTTTGATTTGGAGGTTGTTGCATCTGAAGGGAAGGTATTTTTGTAGAAGTCGGGGACTATTGGGCATTTCGACACCAAAGTATAGAAATGTCGATGAATTGGAAACAGGGCTAGTTGTCTCACCCTTTTTCTTTCTTCCTCTACACCAGTGCCATAGTCCTCTTTCGCAAACATTGACCAACCATACAGCCAACAACACCGTCAGTTATCGTACCCTACCAACTCTCCAGCTAGCCTAAAGTACGCAAGGATCTCATCCTTGGGTTGATCTCTGCCAAAAGAATCCACCTTTTTTCCTCTCTACTTGGTTGCTTTAGATCTGATGCACCTTGGCCGCATTTTCTCCTTGTCACTACCTTTTCTGGTGATCCCCAGCTAGAGAAGTAGCTCAAACTGGCTCCAGCAACTCGTAGCTCCAAATTGGACCACTAAAGGCTCGCGCATGCCAAATCCTTTATTTGACTTTTTCCTTAGGCCGAGAACTATCATCATTGACTTTCTCTTGACCCATCCTTATAACTTGATGAATGGAGTAGCAACCACTGACCGGATCTAGTCAAAATCATCGCTGCTGCTCTCTACCAGACCACAAGCTCTCTCTGGTCGACACTTTTGATTCCGATGTCGCCCTGGCCATTTTCTATTGAGCATGACACTCCCCAGCACCCCCATAGGACCGTGCTCACTTTAGGCACGATCAGAAACGATTGTTAGAGTCAAACTAGCATGATGCTTCGAAGAAAGTTATTGCTGTTGCTTAGGTCCGAGCTCCCTTATTGCTGTCAGCGATGGAGACATAACATAGAGAGTACACAAATTGACATCATGATGACATATTAGACACATAGTAGTAGTAGTGTGCTTAATGTCGTGCGCGGCCGTTGGTGTTGGCCATTATCATGATACAATATACTCTAGCTGCTACTGTCACTTGATCATAGAGTGTAATGACTTGCCAAAGATCTTATACTGTCCCATCGCTACTAGGATGGTTTGATCAACTTCATGGTAGGGTGAGCTCTTCCGAAAAAGTCATCATGATTCAATCAAAGGCCTAGGAATGAGTAACTAGTGCCACTAAGTATGAGCTGGCCATGATTGAATAGGGTATTCGACAATGACTCATAACTAAATAGTTAAAGCCAGAGGCCTGAGACTGAATGGTCAGGATAAGGGATAGGTCAAGATTGAGGAATTGATAGTTCTACTGATGCATAACTATGCTTCATTACATTCATGTTGCTACACCTCACTTTGGCATAGATTGTATAGTTAGCTGTTACTAGCCGCGTACATTTTTATTTCAGCTCCCAATATTGTTGTAGTTCAGTGAACCGGTTACTGCAACTCACTCCAATCAGCTTGCTATACCAATTGAAAAACTGTTTAGTTTCTCACTCCTCATTGTGGATTGTTTTTTAGGTAAGTTGAGCAAGGTGGAATGAGATGCAATATTTGAGCAAGATGGAATGAGATGCAATATGAGGATGTACTAGATAGCTTTGCAGCCATTAGATACATGTTGTGGAGATTTTGTAAAAAAAAATCTTGTAACTTTTTTATTTTGAATTTTTATTTAGGAAGAGAAAAATGTAATTGAACTCATATTTATTTCAATGGATTGTAATGAAACCTCATTTTTCTTAAACACCCAACTATTTTTAGAAAAATGTCAGAACTCCTGGATTTGTGTTATTCTTCTTAGATGTTTTGTACTTTGATGTCGTGCATATATAGAGAAAACACTGTCTGTGTGATAGGCCTATTCGTATACCTCGTTAAGCTTTCACGTTAGGGCATGACATTGATATCATTTACCTAGTGATTGAGATGGTTCAAAATCAACAATAGTACTTGTTGATGTGAGTCATTTGTAAGTTTAATGTTGTAGAAATTTTAAAATCAAGTGAAATTTTAATTTTTTTTTATATTATATATAACAAGATCAATATCTCTGATCTATCGTTTTAATGCTAATCACTTTTTGTGAGATTTTTATTTTCAGCTTTTAATTTTACCCCCTCTCAATAATTAAATATATGATATAAAAAATTCACAAAATTTATTTTTAGATAATTTAAACACTCTAAATCAAGTCTAACAGCGCAGATCCATGATTTTAAATTTTCAGCATCAAAAATAGTTTGGAAGCACTGAGGCCTCACTACTAAAAGCACTCCAACTCATATATAAATATTTAAGTTGGCTGCTTTCAACTTTGGAGCCCTTAGTGATCCCAAAAAAGTTAGAAGTAGCATAGGTCCAAAGCTTCAAAAAGCACAAGGCTTTGGTGCTTATAATTTTTTAGCCCTTGGATATTCCCTTTTGGCTAATAGATCAAAAGTCAACAATGGTGGTTATTTATGGAGCCCACTATTTGTGCATGATCCAAAAGTTGCTAGGGTTAATCCAATAGCCAAAGGAACTATAGCACTAACATCTTGGTATTTCTAGAAGCACCCAAAGCGGACTCTCTCTCTCTTATAGGTATGTGTGGGTAGCTACTTTTAGGGGCTGTTTTGTCTAGATTATGAAAATTGATTTTAAATCCAAAAGTGATTTTTTCTTTAGCAAAGCATTTGGTAACCTATTTTTCAAAATTTGATTCTCATTCTTAGAATTAATTTTCTGATTTTAGAGGCCCAAAATTAGAATAAACTAAAACCTGCTTCTTAAAATCTAACTCTAATTTTGAACTTAAGATTTTAAATTTAAAATATCAAATTTAAAGTTTTGAATTTTAAATTTTAAATTTCATTTATATATTTAAAATTTTAAATTTTAAAATTTAAAATTTAAATTTTAAAACATAAATTTCAAATTTTAAATTTCAAAATTTTGAATTTCATATTTCAAGTTTAAGGTAAATTTTGAATTATGAAATTTAAAATATAAAAGTTTAATTTTTATTTTAAATTTTAAATTTTAAATTCTTCTTATGATTTTAAATATAAAACTTTTATATTTTAAAGTCAAATTGAAATTTGGAATTCAACTTGTAGTGTCCCTAGTGTTCGGTTGCCCGTGTGAATTCAACATCTGAGACTTGCCGACATATCTGGAGAGTGTCGGGACAAGTCGGAGTCGTTTTGGGCGAAATAAACGCAAAACGAACTCAACACGAGGCGAGAGTGGAGTTCTGACACTGAAATCTGTAAAGAGCAAGAGTTCAGTGTTGAGTACCAGTACCAGGGAGAGGAGTACCGGTACCCCAGTGGAATTAAAGAACAGTATGCTCTCGGGTTGCGCCAATCTGATGCTGAGTACCAATATCGAGCTCGGGTACCAGTACTGCATTGGGCTGGTACCGGTACCCTGTGTGCGAGCTTGCGGGTTGAGAGGCCGAGTACCGGTAACCAAATTGGGTACCGGTACTCCAGCTGGATTTTTGAATTGGTTAGGGGCCTTTTGGTCATTTGATGTGTCGATCAACCCAATGTTACTCCCAACCTATTTATTCACAGAGAGAGAGTCTAAGCCGATTCTTCTTCTTCTTTCCCTCTGTCTCTCTAGCTGGTGGACTCGTATGTTGTAAAGGTTGCGGCTCGAGCTCGGGAGGTTGTCAACTCGATTCGGAGGGTCGTTCGAGCGCGCGGGCATCGCGGTTGCATCATTGGGAGGCCGGGCGAGCGCGTGGATTCCCTTCTTTTGACTTATCACCGTTGTTGGACGAGCTTTTCAATGTGGGCTGAAGTTTATCGAAATCGCCGGATTTTCTTCTAAGTCCTATCAACGTCAACATATGTTTATTGGTTATTGGTTTATCCTACTAGTACTCGAATTCATGGAAATTATAGATTAGGCTATAAAATCTGAATTTGTAGTTAAGCTAGTAATTTTATTTTACACTTGTTGAACTTGGAATTGACTTAGGAGAAACATATTAGATCCTACACTGTCACTTTCTGAAAGTTACCGGATTTAGCTTTAGGAGCTGATATTAGTTTGTATCACTGCTGTTTGTGCACGGGGATACCCAGATTAGTGAAGGATGAGTTTACGCTCGTGCTGGGATGCCGAGATTATTTTACAGTTTTATGTACACAGTTTTGGACTGTCGGGTGTCGTCGCGGCTGGCGGTGGACCCAGATTTCTGTATTTTGTCTCAGATTGTTCCAAGGGCACGTGAGCTTTGGTTGTTAGACCAGTTAGACCCATTTGCATTGATTACAGTCTGTGAGAGCTTGATTGAGCTCGGCAGAGACACGCTTGCATACTCGGTTGGGTCACGCCCACGAGTGCCGCTTCGGAGTTTGCCTTTTTGCTTTGCGTTGATGTTGTTGTTGTCCGATTTGGACTTGCTCTCCACCGGCAGCCCTCGGGGTGGTGTTCGATGTAGTTTCGACAGGTGGAACGGGTGTATTCACAGTCTCTAGTGAGATTGGGTCAGAGCTTGCCTTATTCTACAGATAGTTAGTGTTGGATCATGATAGCATAGTGCATATAGTTGTAGATTGTTTCCAGTTCTTTACTATCATTGAGCATATCATCTGTAGACTTAGTGGGTGAGCCGTGGAGGTCGATAGCGGTACCCACTGAGGACTACTTCTTTTTGCAGTAGTTCTCACGCCCAGTTTTGGATCTTTTGCGGACCTTCGGTTGCGGCTGCTGCTATTACTGATTCTGATCGTGGAAAGGGTGTTACGAGTTAGAGCCCTTCCTTATGAGTTGCTGAGTTAGAGGAGTACCAGCTACAGGTAGTTGTAGTTTTTGGTTATTTACATAGTTATGCTAGTTCCTCACTGGAGCGAGTGTTTTTGTACTAGGATATTATGTATGTACTGAACCGATGTTATTTATATATGCTTTTCCTTTTAGCAGCTCTATACTACTAGTGTAGTATTGTATGTTTACAAGTACAACTATCGCTTCGTATACAGGAGAATTTTCTTTGTATACGGCGAGTCTGTTCGCGTGTCCGGAGAAATGAGTAATCCGGGGCGTGACACAACTTCTAAAAATTTAGCAAAAAAATTATTATTTGCAAATAGTAAATTTTTTTTGCCAAACAGCTTATAAAATTATTTTAGAAAATTAATTTTTATGCTAGGCTCAGCCAAATGGTCTATAGCTTTTAACCAAAATAATTATACAAATAAATATCAATTCTACATAAACTATTTTTTCAGAATTAAGGCCAAACAACCCCTTAATCCACACTATTACCACCACTAATTCCTACTTCCTAGTAATCCAAGCGTCCAAAAATTAAAATTAGCATACTTTCAAAAACATTTCAACTCACTTCTATATAAGAGTGAGGTAGAATGCTTCTCGAAGTAGCTACTTCCATCTTTTGAGCCGTTGGATCTGTACTGTTAACATCACTAATGCCTAAACCCTCCTTATCCAAGGGCCCTATATATTGGAAATTGATTTTTCCTGGTTTCACTTTTGAGGATTAATTTCAATTGTGCCACTCAAAAGTAGACCTATCTGTGCATGTACCTTCTAAAAATTTGAAACTCAGCTATACACTTGTGAAGGATATATATATTGCTTCCATAATGCCTTTCCGAAGGACCAATTAGGAAAGGAAAATGGTATTTGTGCACATTATTATAGGGAGTATATGTTATAATCCTTCGATTTCAGGGTTTGGAAAATTTCAAAAACTTCTTACTATTTAAAAATATGTAATATGACAAATAAGAACATATACACTATATAAGACTAGAGTGTAAAGTTCACACACTAACCTAGGGTGTATAGATAGTATTGCTCTTTCAAGAAAAAAATTACTTGTACGTCTGCAAAAGGGATGTATAGTGTACACTTCATTCATGTAAGATAGAATGATTTTTACTAGTAACATCAATATGACTAATGAAAAACTCTCCACCCTAAGATGAGTGTATTTTTAGCATTGCTCAAATTTCATATGGAAAAGTTCTACATACCTGAAAGAAAATTACATCCGGGGAATGCTTTTCTACAAGACTGCCAATTTTTTTTATCCTTTCTTGCAAATTCTTCCCTTCTTGTTTCCAAACATTATAAGTCATGAATGTTATGATTCTTGGAGCACTCTTCTGGTAATTTTTCACTGCCAAAATAAAACTCAATTATATCATTCTAAAATAATAACGACAAAAATGTATGGAAATGATCTGGACTATGATCCATTTTAGTCCAACTATCTAATCTTTAGAAAATTTAATTTTGTTAAGTAATTCTTTAATTTATTTAATTTGAATCATTTAATAATTCTTACACTTTAAAATTTGAATGTATTATTCTTTTTTTAAAAGTTTTCGTTCTAAATAGTTAAGAGGATATTTTTAAGATTTCAATTGATTTGAATTATTTTACACTATTAAGGCCTTGCTTGGATGCGGTACTATAAAATAGAGTATGATGAGTTCAGGTTTTTTTTTTTAAAAAAATAATAAAAAATAAAGCACACTAAAAATTAAAATATAGTACTTAAAATCTAATCAACCAAACCTGAAAAAAAAAATCCTCTATTTTCTATGCCATCCCCTTCTTTTTCTATGCCACCCCCTTCTTTTTCTATGCCATCCCACTCCGTCATGCCGCTATCTCGACTGCTGCCGCCGACTCCTCCTCCTATGCCATCCTCTTCTGTTGTGTCGCCAATATCGTCACCTCCGCTGCCCCTACTGTATCCCCCACCTATGCCACGCCCCTCGCCACCTGCTCAAATTGAACTAATTAATTTTATTATTGAACAATATTTATTAATTTTTTTATTAATTTGTGTCCTTATTAATTTTGTTTATTTTAATTTCTGCTTGTTACTTTTTATTGATAATATAATAGAGTATATATATCATTTAAATTTTGATTAGTATTTTGACCTCTATTTATTAATTTTTAATTAGTACTTATTACTAATTAAATTGAGTGTATTTTTAATTCACTTCGATTTTGATTTATATTTGTTAATTTTAATTACTATTTTGATTAGTAATATTTTGATTACAAATAAAATAGAGTTTAAGTATAGTTCAATTTGATTTAGTTTACTTTATAATTTTGGTCTCTGTTTATTTGAAAATTTTATATTTTCAATAATAATTTTATCAAATTTGACAAAAATATTGTGGAATTCTGCAAATAAAATAGCATATGAATTTTTATAGGATTTCATGAAATTACTGAATTCAATAAACTCTATAGCATTTTTTAGCTCATTTTTTAGCTATGTATGGAAACAGGGCCAACAAAAAAAAAAAAAACATCCTATATAGACTGCTTAATTATTATTTTTAACCCATTTAAATATTAAATAAATGATGTTAAGAAATTATGTTTTAGATTATATTTAATTATATTAATCGTCAAAAAAAAAAAAAAAAAATCTAATTTATACAAATTTGTAAGAAAATCATAAAAAATTTCAATCTTAATTTTTATAAAGATAATTTTAAATAAAATTAGATAAGATTATATATTAAATATCACTATATGAGTCCTTACCCAAATCTCTCTCATGTTTCTTTTTTTCTTTTTTTTTTTTGCTTTTTTAGTTATAAAAAAATACTAATTGTCTTAAATAAAATTATCACGTGTCAATAACTCAGCTAGCTATTTGGCAAAATTATCTTCTATTCTTTAAATATATTTATATAAAAAGTATGCTTATAGGTTCTCCTACACAATTTAAAATTTTAAATTAATTTAAATTTAAAGATAAAATAAATAAAAGAAAATTTTGCTTATTTATTCCTGATTACTATTAAAATTTTTAAATTTATTCTAAAATTACCAAAAATATTCGTCTAAACTCCAAATCAGTAAACTAGGATATATTTGGAATATTTGAAGAAATTTTTAAAAATCAATAAGGATATTATGTTCAATCAGGTATATTTTCATATAATTTTTACTAATTTTCAATCAAATTAGGTTATTATAATTATAAAAAATTAAATAATTAATCCAAATTCACGGATAGCATTTTTTATTTTTGAAATATATTATTATTATTTTTTAATGCAAAGCGTATTACACGGTGCCTGGGTATCCACCGTAAGTTTTTCCTCGTTTGAACCTCGCCATTAACGTTAAGGCTATGCCATCCTAAGGTGCTGCTAAATGGAAGGATCTTATCAACGTCCATGAATGAGAAATCATAGATCGAACTGCCGAATTGGAAAAATTCGGTGCTGTCATGAAATATTACCAAGCTGATAGAAACGATCCTCAGCAACAGTCAAAGCTGCTATGTCTTTTCGTCCACCACCAAATATTTCTTCCACTCCTATCGTGCCGGCCGTGCCGAGCATGTCACGGCGGTGGCGATCATCCTCGATCGGATGCTCCGATCTCAGAGAATTTGCGGAGCTGCAGGCGCCGCACACCATCAGGACAGCCCTGGCCACCGCCGTGCCGACCTTCACGGCCGCTCTGACAGCCACCGACGACGAAGCCGCATCGTTTTCTTCTTCGGATTTACTGCTCCGAGCGACACCACGCCGGCCGTCGGCTCCGGCCGGGAGCTGGGAAGAGCTCGCAGAATTGCCCATCTCTCTCTCTCTCTCTCTCTCTCTCTCTCTTCTCACCTGGATATATATAGCTCTGGCTTTTATTTTTTCTCTTTGAGAAAAGCTCCGCAATTAAGCAACAAGAGAACTGAACTATATACACACAGGCGTACTACTTGAGCACGAAGCAATAGTCAAAGCTAGCTTAATTTGGTTCTTATTCTTCGCTTTTGAGAAAAGCTTCCCAAGAGAACTTAACCATATAAACATGGGGGTGTATACTTAAGCATGAAGCAAGAGTATACCATTTTACACTACAAGAATTAGTGATTTTATAAACCATGTTTTAATGATGGGAGTCAAATTTGGTTGTTAAAAACGTACAAATAAGTGGTTCGCGCGCGTTGAGATAAATTAACTGAATTTTTAACGATCATTATAATTTTGACCTGTCTTATGTGAGGTTGATCCCTTCGTTATTGGTACAGATTTAGCGCTTTTTTTTTTTGGTTTACCGCGCTGAATTTTTTGGCCACCCACACACACACACGCAAACTCCTTTATGTTGATTAACAGAGTAACCCACTCCTCCTTTTCTCTCTCTTTCTCTCTCTCTTCCAAACCTTTGTGCCTCTTCATCTTCCTCATTCTCTCCCTTTCCCAACTCCGCAGGCAATCCCCACCCTACAGGAAACCGCAACCTACAGGAACCCAGCGCAGGCACGCTCTACTCGTGGAGGATTTATCCGCTTCTACTGTCAAGCAGCACCTCAGCCCCACTACCCCGCGATGCTCCTCTAACCCCGCATCCTCCCCCGCTTCTTCTTCTTCTTCTCCGCCCTCCCCTCCCCATCTCCCTCCTCCCTCTTCTTCCTCCTTCCCCCTACCAAACCCCGCCTCTTCTCCCTCCTCACCACCAAATCCCACGTCGCTCTCTCCTCCCCCTCTCTCGAAACCCTAGATTCCACCCCCGCGCCGCTCGAGGACGATCCCTTACCGATCCGGATCCCCTTCGACAAGCTCTTCATTCCCCCGGAGGTCGACCTTCCCCTCGGCGGCGCCGCCGCCCCCGCCTCCGCCGCGGCTGCTGCGAGCGGGAGGGTGCTCAAGGGGTCCAACATCGTGCTCGGCCCCTACGCTAAGGATGCTCAGGTTGTCACACTCATTGTGCCAACATCTTGCAATTGACTCCTATTGTGACTCGGATTGGGCTGGTTGCCCAATCCGCGGCGCTCCGTCACCGGATATTTGTCATGCTTAGTGGTTGTCCTATCTCGTGGAGACCAAGAAGAGACCGTTGTGTCTAGGTCATCAGCAGAAGCGGAGTACATGTCTATGGCAGCTGCACCAGTGAACTATTATGGTTGCGTAGCCTTTTGCAGTCTCTCGGAATCGATTATTGCTCAGCCTATGCAGCTCTTTTGTTGATAATACAGGCCGCACTCCATATCGCCGATAATCCCGTCTTTCATGAGAGTAACGAGCCACATCGAACTGGATTGTCTATTCATACGAGATCCCTAAAACTCTGGCGACATCGTCACAGTTACGTACCAACAAACTCCAGTTGGCTGATGTCTTTTACAAAGGCCCTTGGACGGACGGTTCCGATTCTTACTCGGTAAGTTGGCGTGATTGACATCCACGCGCCAAACTTGAGGGGGAGTATTAGAGATTTGGAATAGGAGAAATAAGAATGTTAGGTGTAGTTTGAGGAATCTTAGATTTGTACTTTATTTTGCTCCTTGTACATATCGGATATATATATATATTGTTACTTAATCATAAATAAATAGAAATATAGAGAAAGATAGCCATTTTATCAATTTCATATATTCTTTTAAAAGTAAATATTAATTAAAAATATGAATTAATTATAATTTGAATTTGTGATATATTCTCTCCCC
>NC_033624.1:4769804-4782166 GCF_001540865.1 Ananas comosus
AGTAAGATTCCCTGTCCCGGACTTTGCTTGAGGTATCGAAGGACTCGCATCGCTGCATCCCAGTGTAACGTGCGGGGGTCTTGCATGAACTGAGACAGGATATGAACTGAGTAGCAGAGTTCCGGTCGCGTGATGGTCAAATAAATTAAACGACCCACCAGGCGTCGATATTGTCCTGGATCTAATATGGGATCACCAGAGTCTATCGATAAACGATGCTGTTGTTCCATAGGGAACGGTGATGGCCTAGCTCCGAGCATGCCACATTCAGTTAATATGTCCAATGTATATTTGCGCTGCGATAAAAATAATCCTGATGGGCTACGAGCGATCTCAATGCCGAGAAAATATTTCAGAGGGCCGAGATCCTTGATATGAAACCGGGTGGCCAAATAAGTTTTGAAACTCTGACATTGACTTGAATCATTGCATGCTAATATTAAGTCATCTACATAAACCAAAATGACCATGAAAGTGGTGTCCTTATTATATGTGAATAAGGAATGGTCGGCCTTTGACTGAATGAATCCATAATCATGCAGGGCAGAAGTGAGTTTCGCAAACCAGTTTCTAGGAGCTTGGCGAAGACCATAGAGTGACTTTCGAAGACGGCAAGCTTTGCCACGCCCCGTGACATGAAAGCCCGATGGAATACTCATGTATACTTCCTCTTCGAGGTCACCATGTAGAAATGCATTATGTACGTCCATTTGATGAAGTTCCCACTTTTTAAAAATAGAAACAGTCAGAAGGCAGCGTACGCTCACCAATTTAGCAACTGGTGCGAATGTCTCATGAAAGTCGAGTCCCTCGATCTGAGCGAACCCCTTTGTGACGAGACGAGCCTTATAACGCTCCACACTGCCGTCGGCCCTACGCTTCCCCTTGTATACCCATTTGCAACCGATGGGTTTCTTATTTGGTGGTAGATCTTCCACGGTCCACGTACCGTTGTGTTCGAGAGCCTTTATCTCTTGGGCCATAGCGTCTCGCCATCTAGGATCTTTCATCGCCTGAGAGTAATTTCTAGGCTCGATATCTTCATCAAGAGTAGCTACAAATGCTTTATGAGATTGAGATCAGTTATCATGGTAAATAAAATTTTCTATGGGATGGACCGTACCTGAAGTCACCGTGGAGCGGAGTGGCATGCAGGAGGGGTCTTTGGGTTCGATGGCATGGCACACAGTCTCGTAGGTGAGTTGGTATTTTGCGCATCGTTCTAGGTCGTGTGGTTTGGATTTCTGTCAAATCCAACCCACTATAGGCTTCAGGTTCACTCCCCCTGTCCGGTGTAATTTCTTCGTGGCTGGGCTCCTGCATTTCTGGGTCTGGTTCGAACTGGGATTGCAAGCTGTTGGGCTCCTCACCGAGTTCATTTGTACTGGACCTGACTGGAGGAACTAGGCATGGCTGAGCTGCCGGCCCGTCTATAGAGATCGGGTTGACTGCATCGGCTTCCTCAAATACCAATGGCACAACCGGTTGGCTTTCATTGTCAGCCTCAAATCCTGCGAATTTTCCTTTATTGAAAACTACATCTCTTGAAACAAAAACTTCTTGTGTGTCAAGATCATATAGTTTCCATCCTTTTTGAGCCTGGGGATAACCAATAAAGATACACTTTCGAGCCCTTTCATGAAATTTATCATGGACCCGCGGCTTCCAATAAGCAAAACATATGGATCCAAAAATCCGAATATGATCATAATTCGGTTTTTGCCCAAATAGTACCTCGTAAGGTGTCTTCCCGGATAACAGTCGTGTCGGAGTGTAATTGATGAGATAAACGGCAGTTAAAACACACTCGCCCCAAAACTTAACAGGTAGTCCCGCTTCGAAGCGCAAGGCTCTCGCTACATTGAGTATATGCCGATGCTTACGTTCCACTCTCCCATTTTGTTGAGGAGTGTAGATGCATGAGGTTTGGTGTATTATCCCCATATCAGAGTAAAATTGTCGTATTGGACCTGAAACAAATTCCCGACCATTATCTGATCTAATTACTTTAATTATGCGCCCAAATTGAGTTTTTACCATATTATAGAACTTTATTAACAGCCCGCAAATTTCAGATTTCTCTTTCATTAAAAATGCCCAGGTCCCTCGGCTGTGATCATCAACTATGGTTAGAAAATATTTCGCGCCTGATAAAGAAGCCGTATTATAAGGTCCCCATAAATCGCAATGGATCAAATCAAAACAACCAATAGCTTTATTTTCACTAACATCAAATGGTGCTCTAGTTTGTTTCGAGCGCAAACATACTCTAAAAGCTGTTGGAGAACGGTGTTTAAACATTTTTATATTTAACACTCCCCCTCACGTCTGGGCTTGAGACTTTTTAATCGGCCCATGACGTGGGCTTGAATTAAATGGGAGGAAATTAATATGCTAGGAGCCTGGCATGACTCGAACTCAGGACCTCCTGCTCTGATACCATGTGAAACAACCGTTGTACTCTAAAAGCTTAAGCTGTTGGAGAACGGTGTTTAAACATTTTTATATTTAACAGTCAGCACCTTTATTAATTCTCCATTAAACTATATAGAAAAAACTTCAAATCCCGCCTGCCGTGGCTTATCGAATATTTACTTTAGTACTACGTGGTTTACCAAATTTTTATTTTAGTATATTGTGATTTTAACTTTTTCACTGGATATTAAAATGATATATACTTTAAACCACAAGATATTAAAATATATTTTTTTTGTGTTTCAACAATATTGCAAAGGAATAGTAGAGATGCCGCTTGTTTTCTTTTACATTCGTATTCATAGTGTTCATTTTATTACAATAATAATATTGAATTTGAGACGCCTTAATCGAAAAAGCGACGTGATCATATTTGCCAATAACTGATCTCATGATTTTTTCAGCAATTAATTTGTCTACCCTATATTCTCCATTCATCCGTATTTGATTTGATACGGATACTAACCGACTAAAAATAGTCGTTAATTGATTTACCTTCATTCAGTTGTAAAGTTTCAAATTCACCTTTAAAAGTTTGGATTCGTACCTTTTTTTCTTTATCTGCACCTCAGTAATTTCTCTCGAGCATGTCTTAGGCCTTTTTCGCTGTCTTGACATTCGATAATCTCTCTCAAATATAATTTCATCCACTGCCTAATATAGAAAGAATAGTGCATTTTTATCTTTCTTTCGACAATTTTTGAGCGCCTCTTTCTTTGTAGCAATGAGCGTTTCGAACTCACCGTCGATAACATCTTTGAAGCCATCCTTCACAATATTCCATAACTCCTTAGATGAGAATAAATATTAGATCTGGATACTTCAGTAATTGAAATTCTTTTTTGTAAACTTCGGAAGCTGTGGTTGAATCATCCCGTTTAGGGCCATGATCAACCATCGATGTTGATGTCGATGGAGAGCACGATACCGGCATGCTCTACGTCCTCGATAACGAAGCTGATGATCTTTTCTTCGTTGTAAGGCTTCTTTAACTTGATTCTTATACCACTTGTAGGAAGGAGAAGAGTATCACAGTGAATTAAACTAAGAACTTTAATTAAGTATTTTTGGACTAAATTTTAGTGCTGCATTATTTTCCACACATTATGTATAGACATAAAGAAAAAATTCTAATAGCAATAATTGAACAAGATTTAAACTTATCTTTTATATACAATAAAATATTAAGAGATAAATCTGATAAAAATAAATCTAAATTTATCAAAAATATTGGGTTACATATCAACCTTATAGACTTAATTAATTAGAAGATGAGAATTTGTACTGCAGTTGACGAAAATACTTAATTGGTTTGGACTAGAACGCTATAATTTATCAGATGTGCAAAATGCTTTCCATACAGGTATGAAACAGCAATTAATGCAGTCCACATAGGGAGTGTTTGGTTCGAAGTCGGAGTCGGAATCGGAATCGGAATCAAAATAAGCTGGAATCGGAATCGGAATAACTCATTACCTAATTATGTTTGGTTCATCACCTGAATCGAAATTGGAATAAATCATTTCCATTATCCGTGTTTGGTTCAGGTGGATATAAAAAACGTAATCAAATTAATATACTAACATTATNCGAGCGGGAGGGTGCTCAAGGGGTCCAACATCGTGCTCGGCCCCTACGCTAAGGATGCTCAGGTTGTCACCGCCGAGTTCGTGAAGAGTAGTGTGAGGACCGAGGATTGCCCTGCCGACGGCCTCCCCGAGTTCGCCCTCATCGGCCGATCCAACGTCGGCAAATCCTCCCTCCTCAATTCCCTCGTCCGCCGCAAGCGCCTCACCCTCACCTCCAAGAAGCCAGGTTCGATCCTGTTGTTTGTGTTGTTTATTTCGCGAATTACCCACATGTATGTGGAGTTTAGGGTTCAGGAATTAGTAAGAATGATGATGAGTACTATGATTCAGAGTCCTTCTAATTGTGATATTATTTCATCGTTTATCTTTGGATATTAATGTTAATGTTAGTGTGCCCTCTGTGATTTCAGGAAAAACCCAACTCATCAACCATTTCCGAATAAACGATAGTTGGTACCTTGTTGATTTGCCTGGATATGGGTGAGCTTTAATTTTCATTTCCTCTTTTGCATATTTGTATGCTACACTTTTATGTAACTTATGATGAATTGAAATGCATGAACAAGTAGCCTCCGTTGGCCTGAAGCGGATCGTGCACGTTGAACCCTCCGACAACCTGAAGCAAACCCTCCGACAACCTAAAGCGGATCTTGCACTAGTTCGTCAACGCGCGAGCCCTCTGACAACCTGAAGCAAACCCTCTACTCTGCAGCCCTCTCTCATCAGTTCTAGAACTCTGCAGCCCATTGCCCCTTTAGCCCTCTGTGAGCCGCGCCTAGTCTCTCTCTGTAAGCAACGCCTGCCCAACCATTATTATTGGATATTTTTGCTTAAAATCCATGATTTTCTTGAATATAGAGTGCTTACAAGAATCCTTAGGTAAATCTTTCTTAATTGTGTAGATTCTTTCAACAACTGAGGATCTTTCTTAATTGCTTGCTTATCTCACACTTTCTATCTATATATGTTTAGAAAGTGATGCAATTTTAATTTATGATTTCAAAGAATATGGATTTAAATTTTAATTTATGCAATTTTAATTTTTTAATATCTAATTGCTATATAGATAAAATGGGGTTAAGTATCTCAAGGCACCAACATTTGCACTTGTTGCGCCCCACACATTTTTGAAGAAAAAGCGGATCTTATGTTCTCTTGAAGGTGTAACCTGAGATTTCCCAAGCTTCATGGAGGTTAGGATATTCTCCCGTACCTACTGTTTTGGCATTTTTATTTGCATAGAAGTAATGATATCACTCTTGTGTAATTTCAATCTTTGAAATAACTCTGTATTGTATTTAAGTCACTTTCAACGGTGTTTGTGTTACAATAATAACTTCCCGACCAAGTTACAAAGAATTTCTTAACTAACCTTTAATTCAGCTACAACAAGATCCCAACAAGCAAAAGAGGAAGGTAAGATCACTTCCAGCCCACCAGAATCTCAGCTACATGAGGTAATCAAGAGAAGTTCCATCGAAACCAAAAACTAGCTAAATTTCATCTCAATCCCCAATATTACCTCAATTTGCCTCCCACTAACTTTGAATCCAGCTGAAACCAAAGTCCTACAAGTTCCTCAGCTCCAGAGTAAGTAGAAGAACTCAAAGAAATCCCCACTCCAAATACAGATGATGCTGGAATAGAAATTAGAATCAAAATTCTAACGAAACCGACCAAAAATCCAATTTCCCCACAAATCCTCTAAATCACATCAACCTACCTCTAATCCAGCAGCAAGAAATCAATCCCCAAGCTCTTCTCCATCATCTACGGCTCGAGCAAGCTCCAATTGAGCAATGCAAAGGTAGAAATTAGGTCAATTTGGCCTCCAATTAAGCTGCTATAGATTTGCTGTAATCACTCCTGCTGGCTTGTTATTGCTTATAGGCTGCGTAGGGAGGAAAACAACAAGGTGCGCTAAGAGGAAAAATGCAAGGAGCGAGAGAGGAGAAGGAGAAGAAAACTTGCTAATAGTTGACACAATGTTGCTGCTGCTGATATCCTGCGCTGGGAGTAAGGCACCAGGGAATAAGAAAAAGAAGTGTGAAAGAAAGAAAAGGAAATGGAGTAGTTCTCAGCCAACCACTACAGTCCAAACTTTCCTATTTAGGGTGGTTGGCACTTGCATAAAATGTGCCTTAAGCACAACTTAATAAAAACTTACCTATACATCAGCTATTCTTGTAACTAAGGTGTAATTTAAAAAGTATAAATTTAACTGGCGTGAAAACATAACTAGTCGACAATCTGAGCATTGGGGATTCATTAGTCAAAATTTGAGCATTTCACGTTTTGGCCAGAATTGGATTACCCTCCATACTGTTTAGGGGACTTTTAATTACTTATTCATCATGTTTGAACAGTGTACTATGCTATTATACATTGTATAATTTTATTTTAGTTTTTATCTTAAGGACCTATCTTTTAAAAATATAAGTTGCCTACTATTTGCATGACTTACTTTTATATTATTTTTCATTGTTTCTTTTGTAGGTAGTTCATGGTGATTTTTGGAACAAGAAAAGACGATGAATTGCAAGCTCTCTTTTTTGTTTTTAAGCTAACCTTTTTCGGAAACATGGTGATAGTTGTTGATTTCAGTACTTTATTTTAATGTTGACTATATATGTAATGGTGTGATGAAAACTATGTTGTGATGGAAACTATATCTACTAGATGAATGTTTTGGAGAAAAATATGAATATTATGGATGCTAAGTACTTTTATTGTTAATGAAGTTTTATTACATGTTTANTTTAGGTTTAAATTAAAATTTAAAATTATATATTTAATTTTTAAATTTTAACTCATATTTTAATTAAAAAATTAAAAAAATAAATTTAATCCGAATAAATATCCATTCCGTCCGGATTCAACTTTCAATCCGGCCTCCTAGGCCGGATTGAAAAAGAGGTGATTGGGGGATTCCATTCCACTCGGGAATCGGAATCGGAATGGAATTCCCGCGTACCAAACACCCACAAATGGATTTACCCATTCCAATTCCGATTCCAGGGTGAAAAAAAAGCGAACCAAACACGCCCATAGATTCCACTTCCTTCATTGGCTACGTGGAAACATGTTGTCCCGACACCAGCATTTCGTGCCGAATTCTCTTTTTTCCCTTTTTTTTTTCGTTAGTTTCAACGGAAAACAATTTTTTCTCATTTTTCTCACAACCAGATAGATTTACCTCGAAATTTAGTTATCCAATTTTATTTTGTGCCCTTGATTCGCCGATAGTTTCGCAGTGCGGCAAATTTTGAAAAATAATTTATACGCGAAGAAAAAAAAGGGGATATCTATGGTGAAAGCGAAGGACTCGGGGTACGGAACGAATCCAATATTAAAGAAATCCGTTAAAACACGTCTTTCTTCCTTTTGTTATAGAGGCTGTACATCGTATTGTACTTCCAAAAGTATTGTACACTATTTTTCAAAATAAAGTTTCTCTATTCCTTTGCCCGTAGTTTTTTTCTCAGTAAAAAGTTTTCACGTAAATCCCTCTTTTTTTTTCTTTTAATGTTTTGTGATTTGTCTATTTTGTAATCCCCGCCATTTTTTATTCCTATTTGTGTGCTAGTCGTAATACAACCAAATAAGGAGAAAGTTGTTTTTGGAGTTGAAAATAAGTTTGCTACTTTACATTCAACTAAATAGCCCATAATTTTTTTTTTTTTTTGAGAAAAGTTAACATGCTAAGCATCCGCTTCGTTTATTTGTTAAAAAAATAAACTTAGCTGAAAATGTAAATTAACTAGAATTCAAACTTGGGATCTCAAGTATCAACGATCAAACTCTTTATCATTTGCGTTAGGGACGGTCGGTCTAAATAGCCCATAGGTCAAACGCAATTCTTTTTTTTTTTTTTTGAGAGATAGGTAGCACGCTACCTGCTTCGTTTATTTCATTTAGAAATAAACTTCGCTGGAAATGTGAATCAACTAGAATTCGAACTTGGGTCTCGAGTACCAACTACCAAGTCCTTTACCACTTGCTCTAGGGACGGTCGGTCGCAATTCTTCATTGATGCACCTTATTAATGCAATAGTAAAAAGTCAATCACTAGAGAAAACCACAACAAGAAAAGGCGCAATTTTAGCCAACCACTCATTTTATTTACTTAAATACTTATTATACTCGCACACATGCATGTACGTATATGAAGCAAAATATCCCTGCACTGCGTACCTTACAATTACACTTCACATACTAGATTAAGCACGTCCAAAGCAAAAGGAGATAGTTCTTTGTCACAAAGGCAAACATATATAAACACACCACACCTGATATTGATAGAGTACTTCACTTGCTTGATAGTCCAGTTGCTACGTACGCTTAACATATAGTCAGCAACAATCCATAGTGATCACTAGGAGGATATGCCTCCGTCCCGATCAGTTCGATGTCGATCAAGCTAAAGTCGCTTAGTTTGCACACGAATCGATCCAACCTTTCCTGCAGTGTTCTTCGGTCCTTCAGATGTTCGTTCGACTTCGTATCATACGTATATCCGTCGTCACTACCTTTAAGATAAGTCCAAGCATCGACCCAGCCTTCGCGGAGAGGGAACGGGCCATCTTTCTTCTCGGTCCAGTTCATGTCGCCGCCGAAAACAGCATTCGATGAATTGTCGAGGGTGTCCATAACTGCCTTTGCCTGTGTTTTACGTATCTCCCTGTTTATTTCCGCCGGAGAGTTGTGGCACTTCAGGTGTCCATTAGCAACAAGTAGTCTCCGGCCAGAGCCAGCATCCAGCTTGCATATAGGGATTTCCCTTCCTATCGTGCTTATGTAGCTTTTAGATTCAATAGGCAACTTGCTCAACTAACAATTCAAAAAGAATCGACGATTAATCAAAGTGTAATTATAAAAAATATAAAAGACTAATTAGGTCTCAGTTTTTGGTATTGCTTCAATTTTTCTTGCTCTTTAGGACTCGTATTCTATATGATTGGATGGTGCATGTACATACGTGGAATTTGATTGGCAATAAATAGACAAAATTAAGCTTATTAGGAATATAGATGGTTATTTGTTTTTTTTTTTTTTTTCAGCTAAAAGATATTTCTACATCTAAGGGACACGTGGAACGGTAACCAAAAATAACAAAAATATAGATAGTTATTTGTATGCATGTTCAATCATGTAGGATTTGATATAGAAAAGGAATGACAATGGTACAAAATTAAAAATACCTAAATAATAATCTTCAATAATAAAGTTTAATGTTAAAAGGATTATCTTATTGTGCTGAATTCTAGATGCGAACAATTTCTTAAAAAAAAAAGACTTGGAGAATGGAATTTATCATTAATTAACTTAATTACTTCACAGAACCATGGAATTAATCTTAGATATTCTCAGCTTCTATCTATTCATGAAGGCGACAAGTGATGACAAATTGAAGTTAATAAATTAGTACCTACGAGTTTCTTTTGCAAGGAATAACAAGAATTGAGCACTATACCTTTTCCAATGACAACATGCATGAGATTGTAAACTGATTAATGATAACAAGAACAAAAAGATTATCCTTCATGGCCTTTCTATCGTTAGGAATTGAGGAAACACAAAAACAAATTAAGATGTACGTAATGCCAAATAATGTCTAAATGTTTTAATTGCTAGCTTTATCGATTCCGAGGGAGAACCAAAAACAAAAAAAAGAAGAAGACATGCTCACCACCAAAGTCCCATCAAAAACTTGGTTTGGTCTTAAATGATTCTTACCAAGATCATAGTTAACTTTGTGCCATTCTTACTAAGATCATAGTTAAGTTCGTACCACTATGAGAAAATCTCCTCCAGTTGCTTCCTCCGATGAATCCCAGCATTCGTAGTATTTCCACCAGTTAAATCTTTGAAAATTTTGATAAATATTAGGAGTAACTTCCTGCAAGGCAAAGCATAGATAGTGTATGTGAAATTAAATTTTTTCTAGAATAATTTTGCAAATATCAACAACGCCTGATATATCATCATGAGCAATGCATGTAATATACTGAATTTCAGTGCAATATACCGAATTTAGGCCAAATTGATGAAGTGTCGGTGAAAATAATATATAATACTCTTTTAAAGGAATTAGAGAGGTGACCAGATGTATTAAAAGTGATTGGAAGTGAATTAGATCAAAAACGGAACTTCAAGAACTAAATATCGAAAACTGGCCAAAACTTCAAAGTATATATGGAAAAGGACTAGGGCACGTTGGAAGAGCTTCTTCAACGTTGACTTTGGCCTCTCCAGTTGTCTTTGTCGGGGCTAGGAGAAAGTGAGATAAATTCTCCCATATTGATGAAATTTTAGGGACTTTTTAAATAAGGGTTTTTGATAGTTCTCACTTGGTTAAACCTCCCTTTTACGTGTTGATTACAAGCCTCAACAATAACAATCTATCTTACAAAGAGGATTAGGACCCGTTTGGCCTATCTTCTGAAAAAGTGATTTATGAAAAAGTGATTTTAGTTTAGAAAAGTGATTTTGGTTAAAATCTGTAGAGCATTTGGCTAAATTTAGATAAAAGCGATTTTTCTGAAGTGATTTTAAAAAACTGTTTGGCAAAATTTTTGTAATGTTTGCATAAATTAACATTTTTATTAAATTTTATGCTAAAATAATTTAAAATCTAAATTTAAATTAAAATTAAAATTAAAATTTTTAAATTAAAAAATTTTACAAAATTTAAGATTTGATATTTTAATTTAAAAAATAATTTAAAATTTAAAATTTAAAATTNATCATTAACGACGGGAAGAGTGGTCGTTGTTATATTATCTTCTTCTACTTGTGAAATATTTTTAACAACGAAAAAACTTTGGTCGTTATTAACACTATCAATAGGATAATTGTAGTTTTTGTAATCTCAATTACGATGGTAAAATTGGTCGTTATTGTAAAATGAAGTGGTTACTAATGTAACTAAATAACGATGACAAAAATTATGGTCGTGAGTAATCTATAACGACTAGTGATTCATTTTGGTCATAATTGGTTTTAACGAAGGAAGCTTTTACGACGGGTCACGACGGGTGAACTGTTCGACGGAAAGCTAGGCATATAACGACGGTTTGTCCTTTCGTTAAATAAGGTATTTCCTATAGTGTTAAACTTCAAATCTCTCCCTATAGGTTAGCTCTTTCTTATTTCAGTATTCTCTGCATTTAGGTGTATATCCTCCTATTTTATTTTTCTCTTTTCGTCAGTGTAAAATTTGAAAGTTTGAAATAATAAATTCTCTATATTTTTCTATTTATTTATGATTAAGTACAATATATATATATCCGATATGTACAAGGAGCAAAATAAGGTACAAATCCTAAGATTCCTCAACTATACCTAACATCCTTTATTTTCTCTATTCCAAATCTCTAATACTCCCCCTCAAGTTGGCGCGTGGATGTCAATCGCGCCCAACTTGCCGAGTAAGAATCGGAACAGGTCCCGTCCAAGGGCCTTTGTAAAGACATCAGCCAACTGGAGTTTGGTTGGTACGTAAGCTGTGACGATGTCGCCAAGTTTTAGATGATCTCATATGAAATGACAATCCAGTTCGATGTGCTTCGTTCGCTCATGAAAGACGGGATTATCGGCGATATGGAGTGCGGCCTGATTATCACAAAAGAGCTGCATAGGCTGAGCATGATCGATTCCGAGAGACTGCAAAAGGCTACGCAACCATAATAGTTCACTGGTGGCAGCTGCCATAGACCTATACTCCGCTTCTGCTGATGACCTAGACACAACGGTCTGCTTCTTGGTCTTCCACGAGATAGGACAACCACCAAGCATGACAAAATATCCGGTGACGGAGCGCCGCGTCATTGGGCAACCAGCCCAATCCGAGTCACAATAGGCAGTCAATTGCAAAGATGTTGGCACACTGAGTAAGATTTCCTGTCCCGGACTTTGCTTGAGGTATCGAAGGACTCACATCTGTCACGCCCCGGATTACACGTTCCCCGGGCACGCCGACAGATCCGCCGTATACAAAGAAATTTTTCCTGTATACGAAGCGATAGCTGTACCTGTAAATCAAACACTACTACGAACAGTACAGATCCAAAATACAGAGCTACTCGCACTGGCGAGTTAAGTCAACTATGTACACAAACTCGAAACAAAACATCTACCTGCAGTAGGGCACCTCTAGCTCAGCACGTCGGGTAGGGCTCTAACTCGCGACGCCCTTGCCTCGATCCTGATCCACGGACGGTGCAGCAGCCGGAACCTGTGGCTCTGCAAAAACATAGGTAACAACTGGGCGTGAGAACTACTGTAAAAACAAGTAGT
>NC_033624.1:4782191-4895124 GCF_001540865.1 Ananas comosus
GAATTTTGAAATCTGAAATCTGAAATCTGAAATCTGAAATGTGAAATCTGAAATTTGAATTTTAAATATAAATATTTAAAATTTAAAATTTAAAATTTAAAATTTTAAAAATTTGAAATTTATAATTTGAAGATTAAAACTTGTAATTTAAAATTTAAAATTTTTTATTTTTAAATTTAAATTTTAAAATCTAAAATCTCAAATTTTAAATTTTATCTTAAATTTGAGATTTGAAAATTAAAATTAAAATTTAAAATTTAAAGCTTGAAATATATTTTTTAAATTTTAAGATTTAAAATTTAAAATTTAAAAATTCAAAAATGAATCTGAAAATTAAAATTTAATATTAAGTTTAAATTTAAACATTGAATTTAAAATAAAAATAAAAATAAAAATTTGAAGTTTGAGTCCAAAAGTAGAATCAGATTTTAAGTAGCAGTTTTTTTCTTGCTTTTGATTCTGGGCTTTCAAAATTAGTTTTCTGATTCTAAAAGGCAAAATCAGATTTTAAAAATTAAGTTGTCAAACGTTCTATTGAGCCGAAAATCGCTTTTCAACCCAAAGACACTTTTTTAAAGGTTGGCCAAACACCCCCTTAGGCTAGCAGAGATGACCGAGTTTTTTTTATATTTCAATGAAATTTAGGAAACTTTTAAAGATACTGATTTTTGATGGTTCTAACTTGACTAGAACTTCACCACTGGGTTGGATTGGAAGTCTCCAATACTAAAAAAAAGTTTATAATTTGCACCGTTTGGTTTTGGAATAAGCAAAAACTAATTATTACAAAAATAGGTACAAGTCTGAGAATAAAAAAAAATAGCGTTTGGATGAAAATTGAATTGTTCCCAGGGATAAGAAAAATAATATTTGAATAGATAATATGGAATAAGAAAAATAGTGGATAGTTATATATAGAAAATGGAGGTGTTGGTGGGAATAGTTACACCAGCTTATTTCAGGTATCCGAGAACTATTATTCTAGAATAAAAAATTGACGTTTGGGTATAAAGGGGGAGGATAAGGGGTTATTCCACCCCTTAAACCCTAACCAAGTGTGCTACCAAAGTGTAGTGGGGGATACCTTCCGAAATGACAACTAAATCACATGAAGACAACTAAATCTTAGGGGAATCATTATTATTCTAAACGTATAATTCTTAATTGAAGAGTTCAAAAATCGGAACACCAACTCCTTTATACTTTCAAAAGTATAGTAGCTTAATACTATACCTTAAGGGTAAATTTAATTGTACCACTCAAAAAGTATAGAATAAATTCATGCATGTACAGTTTAAAAATTTTGAAGCATCAATTTATACCCTTGTAAAGCATATATATTGCAATTTACCCATTATGTTCATTTTATGTAAAAAGTTATGATATTATATTGATTTGTGTGAGTATTTTTGGTATATAATTAACAAAGGGCATGTCATGATATTTCATATCTTGTGGAGGATATTTACAAAATATTTAGTTCTTTAATAAAGAGCTAGCGCTTGAGTAACGTTACCAAATAAATTACACATGGAGGAGTTATACATACCTGGAAGAAGATTACATCCGGATCATGCTCTTCTAGAAGACGGCCAATCGCTTCAATCCTTTCAGGCCACACCCTCCCAAAACGGTCCGTCACTTCTTGCTTCCAAACATTGTAAGTCATGAATTTTTGGTAATTTATCTCTGCCATTATATAACCCAATTATTTTAAAAATATAATTAACTTGCTCCTACGAAAGGCAATTATTTTTTTAAAAATGTTTAGGATCTATATTTTTGAGTTCGCAAAAGTTAGAATAACAATTTTCGAGCAAATAAACATAAAATATAAGGAAAATTTTCTCAATACCCTTCTAAACTATCTAATTTCATAAATACCCATCTAAAAATTGAAATATCATGTGTACCTTCCTAAATTTAAAAAACTTTCAAAAATAACCCTACTATTAAGTGCCCATCCAAATTGAAGTTAATAATATTTAAATTCCAACTTTACCCCTCTTATATTTAATGGTCAATTACTTACTTTATTTCATAAATACCCCTGTTATATTTGAAATTTAACTAAACTCTATCTAGACTAAAGATTTAGTAAAATTTGATTGATTTAGTTTAGAAAAATTATTCATTTCAATTAGAAATAAATATTTCTATTTCAAATAAATTGTAGTTAAATTAAATTTTATTTTGCTTCATTGTTAAAATGAGAAGATAATTCATTTTAGTTATATTTTTTTTTACTATAACGATTGTAAAATAATAAAAAATTTTAATTTGACTACTTAAAGTAGAGAAAGTTTATGGTTGTGAATACACATTATAACTGAGAGCAATACATTAGTATAAAATTCGACCCCAGATAAAAAATTAGTTTTATTATGAAAAGACTCACTAAATTTTTATAATCAATGGACATTATATGAACCAATAATAGTTTGAAATAACAAATTGAAAACATGAAATTTTAATTAATAAAAATTTCATAAAGTAAGATAATTATTCCATCAAATTTTAATACCTTTACCTAATTTTCATATGAAAATAGCAAAATTCATTCAATAGCTAATTAACTGATTAATTGAATTTCTATATTTAATTGATTAAAATATTTGAAATCAAAATAAACAAAATTTGAATGGATAAAAATTTTAAAAAAGAAATGGGTTAGCATACATTTATATACCCCTCACCAATTTTCAATATTTAGAGATAAAATAGACAATTTATTCTTAACCTTCATTATACTATAATGTAACTAAGATTAAAACGATCCCAACTAATGATAGTATATTTTGGAGTTTTTTTAAAACAAATTAAATATTCATAGGATTAATTTTGATATTTCAAATTGTTAGGGGCATTTATTATAATCTTGAACTTGTCAAGGGCATGAATGAAATTGTCTCTCTAAAGAAATAGTGAACAAAGGGTAAAATGGTAATTTTATATTTTAAAGTAAAGTAAAAAAATGTTGAGCTAACAGAAGTTAGCAAAATAGTAACTGTAAGGGCATTTATGAAAGAAATATTGTATTTAGAGGGTATTTGTGAAATTTTAAAAATTTGAAGGGTATTTATGATATTTCATAATTTTGTGAGGGTACAGATGAAATTAACCCTAAAATATATTTAAAATAATATTTTATTTAATAGTATAATAGTCATGTCGTGAGAGAGATCTATTTTTAGCGCTGAACTAAAAAGGTCAAGTGATCAATTATGTTACTATTACATCAAGCCCTTCGTGATGTAGACTTATTCTCAAATACTGAGGCATCCTATTTGAAAATGGAAACTATTCAATATAATTTACGATATTTGAATATTTTAGCAACCAAAAAAAAAAAAAAATTCAATATAAATGATGTTGAAAAATTATGAAATTCAGAGTTTAAAAAATTTAATTGCCCTAAATTATCTTTAAATTTGTCTATCATCAAAATGAACATCCGAACATAACAAGGGGCTTTACATCACGACGGACTCAATGATATTATTATGTTAATAATACCCCAGCCAAATTCTATATAAATAATTAATTAAGCAGTTGTTAACATGTGAGTTGCATACGAATATTTTTAAAATTTTATTTTATAAAAAAAAAAATTAATTAACGTAGAAAAAAAATCTGATTTTTAAAATTCATAAAAAATTATAGATAATTTAAAACTTAATTATTCGTGGAGATAATTTTTTTAAAAAAATTAGATAAGATTTATATAGTAGATATTACTATATGATTGCATTTTCAAATTATTCTTTCCTTGTTTTCATTTTAATTTTTTATTTATAAATAATAGTAGTTTGTCTTAAATAAGATAATTATGTATCAATAATTCGGGTAGCTACTAGGCAAAAGTAAAAAACTTCGGTTTTCGATTTTATATATTATTTAGCGGAGAAGGAATCATCCGGGGACATATATATAGTGAGAGAGAGAATCCAGCTTGTGTGTTTTTAGAAGCATACTGCTCTTCATGCTATTAAGTTATTTTTTATGCTGAGATTTTCGAATTGACGATCGGTTCTATTAGACTTGATTTAAAATATTTGAAGTACTTTCTAAATAAATTTCACAAATTTTTGATATCATTTATATATCTAGTGATCGAAAAAGCTCAAAATCAACAGTTGAAAATAAAAATCTCACAGAAAGTGATGATATGACGGTAAAATTTTAGATCAAAGATATTGATCTTGTTTTATTTAGTATAAAAAGTTTTCCATCAAAATTTTACGTAATTTGAATATTTCTTTACATTTAAACTTGCAAACAGCTCACCGCGACCATTAAAATTATTGATTTTAAGTCTCTTCGATCACTAAATAAATGATATCGAAAAATCGTGAATTTTAATTTCTAAACACTTTAAATATTCTAAATCAAGTCTAATGGAGCATGTCATTGATGCGGAAGTCCCAATGTCGAAAACTATTTGATAGCACGAAAGTCATCTATTTCTAAAAGCACACAAGCCCTATCCCCCCTTCTCTCTCCCTATATATAAAGAACTAGACTAGAATAATATTAATAGCACCAAATGATTGGGTGCTATTAATAGCATAGTAGTCGAACTCAAGAATATAATTGATAGTAAGGGATACCACTTTCTGCCAAAATAATAGGGCACTGTATAGATCGGGGATAAGGGGAGGTATAACCCCTTATCCCCTTTTATATCCAAACGTAAATTTTTTTTTTCTGAGAATAGTAGTTCTCGGATATCTGAAATAAGCTGGTATAACTATCCTCACCAACACATCCATTTTCTATATATAACTACCATTGTTTTTCTTATTCCATATTATCTATCCAAACACTATTTTTCTTATCCCCGGAAATAATCTAATTTGCATCCAAACGCTATTTTTCTTATCTCCATACTTGTACCTATCCCTGTAATAACTAGTTCTTGCTTATATCCGAACCAAACAATGCACTAGTAGGTGTCTTGAGTTAGTGGGGATAGTTAAAAAAGTAAATAATATTTCAAGGACTAAAAAACTAGCGGATAATTACTATTCATGTAGATAGGTGCGTGGAATAGTAAATAATCCAATGACTAAAAATTAAATAGTAATTAGCATTAATCTACTATCTATGATATTACGTGTATATATGTCATGTTGCAGAAATACGAAAATATTACCAGGCTGGTAGAAGAAGTAATCTTTGTTAGGAATCAAGCCGCGGCCGCCTCTGCTGATCCGTCCAGCTGCTTGACATGCTCCTTCAAGTAGCGTGTTGGCCGCGCCGACTGCGCTCCCGGGGCGATCATCCTCGGGACGCTCAGTCGACCTCGACGAAGTCGCCAAGTTCCACGCCCCCCACGCAACCAGGGCAGTCCCGGCCACCTTCGCGCCCACCTTCACGGCCTTTTCGATCGACGTTGACAAAGTCGCATCGTTTTCTTCTTCCGAATTGTCGCGCCGAACGGCGCCACGCCTGCCGTCGGCTCCGGCCGGGAGCTGTGAAGAGCTCTCAGAATTACCCATCTCTGCCCCCACACGTAGCTCAGGCTTTTATTTTCTCTGTGAGAAAAGCTTCTGCGCAAGCAAGAGAACTCAAGCATATATATACACACACAGGGTACTTATTACTTAAGGATGAAGGAAGAGTTAAAAGAACTTAGTGCAGGAGGATCGGTGGCGCGGTAGCCATTCATTTCAAAAGCTCGAGACATTAGAAATACACAATCAATTTATTTAAAGTGTCCAGATACAGCATTCACTTATTTCGATTGTGACTCAACCCATCTAGTCTTAATTACACCATTTCGAACATGACTTAGCCCACTTTGCCTCGCTCCACATAGCAGAATGCTGGCCCATTTAAGCCAATATTTAGAATTTCTACTCCTGCACTTATTTATTAATTTAAATTATATAAATAATAGATGTTCCATAAAAATTTATATAATAAAAAATAGTGTTTTCATACTATATTTGATACGTAACTCAATGTCACAGACTTAAAGCGAAATCGTTTATCTAGCTCGTACGCCGCTCGTCTTCCTTCGCGAAATGTGCAACTTCGCTGAAAGGAGATTTGGGAAAAAAGTAGTGCCAAAAAGGGCACACAGGGGGATATGGAAATGTTGACCATCGTTGCAACGTGGTGGGTATTATGGTTGGAGCGCAACAAAAGAATTTTTCAGCAATCAAGACGGGTGCTGGGGAGTCTATTTTTGGAGATCAGAGTGCTTAGAGACTCGTGGAATCGTTCATGTAGTTGATATGTGATGTTTTTGTTTTTCTTTTTGGATTTCTTTCTCTTTTCTTCTTTTCTTTTCTCTTTTGTCTTTCTTTTGTTTTTCTCTTGTACCTTAAGTTTGTCTTTTTCTTTTCCTCTTTCTTTCCTCTCGAGGCCCTGGATGTCTCAATCTGTAGCTAAGTTCACTCCCTAGTTGAATGAAGCGGCAGCATGCTGCTTTTTCTCAAAAAAAAAAAAAAAACCTTGATCTATTCACCCTAAACTAAATACAAGAGAGAGAGAATTTGAGGAGCATTGTTTATTAATAAGAGAAAGGATTACAACTGATTTTCTAAGTAGAGGAGGTGGAGGCCACAACCAAATATAAATTACTCGCCATGAAATTACAAATAAAAAGATGCCAAGTGACGCATAACTATAAGGCAAAGGGTGTAGCTACAAGCTCATAAGAGGCTACACTTATTGCACTCCTAGAAAGACTCTTGACACTTCGACATTCGTGCCATCAGTCTTGAAATCCGTATGGAAGCTTTTAGAATGTCCCAACAAAATCTCTGAAAGAACTTTCCTTCGAAGTTTGGGTGATTGCAAAGGAAAAGTTAGCAAAACATATTTTGTTTGTGACACCTAGCTTTTATTTTGCACGATGGCTCTGCTGGTTGGGTGCATCAACATTTTGTTCAAAACATTTCTTTTAAATTGCTCAAGCATTTGATAGTTGAAGAGTATAATCAAATGCCTAAAACTATATATTATATAGGGCTTATAAATTGTTTTTTTTTAAATAATATAAATTATCTTACAGATAAAGTATAGCATTTTCTCAAATCATAAATACTAAAACTCTCTATTGAGCGAAAATTAAACTTTTTAACTTTCACTCACAATTTTTTTTTTTTCAAACCTAACATTATTTATTCCAATATCAAAATACAACTTCAGTGTCTCAACTTTTAGAAAAGTTTTACATGGGGTTTTCTTTTTTTTTAAAAAAAAGTAAATTTTAGATATCAACCACTTATAAATATCACAGAGTGTCCAACTTTCTCGCGGTTAACTCCATCCCTAGAGCATCCCTAGAACAAGTGGCAAAGAATTTGGTGGTTAGTACCCGATGCCCAAGTTCGAATCCTAGTTGATTCATATTTCCAGCTAAGTTTATTTCTAAATGAAATAAACGAAGCGGATAGCGTGTTATCTATTTCTCAAAAAAACAAAAAAACTCCAACAAAAAGTTGCACTCCAACTTATAAATTTTAACAGAAATGCAACTCGAGCAATAAAAATAATGTACTTATAAAAATTTAAATATATACATTATATTCATTTTTAAAAGAGAATAGGATGCAAATTAAAAATTTTCAAAAAGTCCGGGGACTAACTATGCAATTTATTGTACTAAGGGAACATGACAGAAGCTTGACATATTAAATTAAAGAAGTTTATTATGTGTATATATTTATTCATTTTCATGTGGAACTTCAATTCTTGAGTTCTCGAATCCCTAAAGTAAGTTGGTATAGTTCCGCATAAGTTTAGAACTGTTGTTCCATTCTTTTTTCCGAAATAAGTTTGTTCTCAAGAAGAAACAAAATTAATTAAAATTAAAATTTAATTTTAATTAAATATATTAAATTATTATTTAATCTAATTAATATATTTAAATCATTATCAATTGCTTAAATAAAAAAGTAATTAATGAATTTATTACCTATAATTAATTAGTTAATTAATTATTAATAATTTAATATGTTTATCCCTAAACTAATATTTATATTGGTCAACCATTAATATTTTTATTAGTCTAATTATTTTTTTTCCTAGTTATCTAACTAAAATAATTTATTAAATAATTAAAAGTTAAATTATTTTTAATATTTAATTAATTAATTAATATATTTTTATTATCTTATACAATATTCATAGCTAATAAATTTGTTAATGTATTAAATTATTTTTATTTAATATTTTGATGTTAATTAATTAGATGAAATATTTTTAATTTAAAGTTATAACTCTTATTCCTGCTGTTCCAATCTAACCATCAAAACATTATTTATCTTATTCTCATAAAAATATTATCCATTTTTTTTTCAAACGCAAAACTGATATAGCTCCTGTTGCATAAAAAATTCACAAATTTTGAGGTTTTGCAAAATTGGGCCGCCTTTTTAGATTTTGCAGATTCTGTCCGAATTTTCAGCAAACTGATCAAAATGCCCTTATTAATTTTTCGCTCTCCTCTTTTTCTCTCCTTTTTTTTTCTCTCGTTCATTTTTTTTTCTCTCACCGAAGAAGGCAGCGGAGGCAGAGGCGGAGGCGGAAACGGTCCGCCTCGCGTCTCACCCACATGCCCTCGCCCTCGCCCTCGCCCTCGCCCTGGTCCGCGCAGCCCCTCGCCTTCCTCGCTCCGACCCTGCCGAGACTACACTGCAACTCTCTTTTTTTCCCTCTCCGACCCTCCTCCACCATCTCCGACGACGACGCTTCTCTCGCCCTTTCCCGCCCTTCTCGTCCTCTCCCACTCCCTCCTCGTCCGTCGCCTTCGACGGCGATGCATCTTCGCCGACGCCGACGCCACAGAGGTCGCTGCGGCGCCACAGTCTCGGAGCGGGAGGTCCTTAGCAGCGTCGTCGCCGGCGGCCGTTAGCAGCGAGGGGTGACTAAAAAAAAATTGTAGAAAAAAAAAGAAGAAAAAAATAAAGACAAAAAATTATAGAAAATGAAAGATGAAGATGAAATTGCGCCGTTAAAATAAAATTTCACTATTTTAAAAGAACGTTGTACTATTATGAATATAAATTGCACTATTTAAGATATAAACTCCACCCTTTAAGATAAAAATTATACTCTTTCAACGAAAATTATACTATTTTGGAGATATTTACATTATTTTTTCTCTTATTGCACTCTTCGAGATATAAACTACATTCTTTAAGATGAAAGTTATACTTTTTAAACTAAAGTTGCACTCTTTGAGAGATATTTACACTGCTTCTTCTCTTCTTGAATTCTTTGATATGTAAACTGTATCCCTTAAAAAATATTTATACTATTTCTATTCTTGTTGCATTGTTTCTTCTTTTATTGCACTATTTCTCCTCTAGTTATACTATTTTTCCTTTTAAAAGATGCGACAAGAGAAGAAACAGTGTAAAATATCTCTCAAATAGTGTAATAAGAGAAAAAATAGTGTAAATATCTCTCAAAGAGTGCAATTTTCGTTTAAAGAGTGTAACTTTCATCTTAAAGGATACAGTTTAAATCTCAAAAAGTGCAAAAAGAGAAAAAAAAAAATATAAATATCTCTCAAAGAGTGCAACTTTCGTTTAAAGAGTGTAACTTTCATCTCAATAAAAAAAGAAATAGTGTAAATATCTCTCAAAGAGTGCAATTTTAGTTTAAAGAGTATAATTTTTATCTTAAAGGGTACAGTTTATATGTTAAATAGTGCAACTTATATCCATAATAGTGCAACGTTCTTTTAAAACAGTGAATTTTATTTTAACGGTACAATTTCATCTTCATCTTTCTTTTTTATTATTTTTTTTCATTATTTTTTTCTTCTTCGTTCTTGTGTAATTTTTTTTTTTTGTCACCCATCTCTGTCAACGGCCGCGGTGCTGGCGACGACGCCGCTAAGGACCACCGCTCCGAGGCTGCGGCGCCGCAGCGACCTCCACGGCGTCGGTGTCAGTGAAGATGCGTCGTCGTCGAAGGCGGTGGAGGAAGAGGAGGGAGGGAAAGAGGTCGAGAAGGGTAGGGAAGAGCTAGAGAGGGTGAGAAATGAATCATCGTCGAAGACGGTAGAGAAGGGTCAGAGAGGGGAAAAAAAAAAGAGTCATCGCGCGACCTCGGCGGGATCGGAGGCGAGGAAGGCAAGGGGTGCGCGGGCGAATGAATGAGGGTGAGAGGTGAGGCGGGCAAATCAAAAAAGGTGGTTCAGTTTTGCAAAAGCACAAATCTAGTGAAATTTTTATGCAAATTGGCCCAAACTAAACTCAGAAATCAGAGGATAATGATTTACATATATATAGTAAAAAGGAATAAAGCTAAAAAAAGCAAGTAATAATAATCTACAACGAATAAAGATACATCATTATCATGGGGGCGGCAATAATTGTACCTAGGGAGCTCTTGCTTTTATTTTCAATTGTGCGTCCCGTGTCCTGTGTAAATTAATCGCGTCACAATTTAGTTTTTTCTTTTCAGTTAATTACACAATTAATTAGTACGCATGTTTCGCCATTTGGTTTGGAGTAAGTGAAGTTATGAAATTCAAGTTTTATACCTTTCAGTGTTTGTTTTAGTGTAATTCAAAAAAATAATATAACTCAAGTTATATTAAACCTCTATTTCATTTATTCGTAACTTTTTTCTCTAGAGCATCGAACTCAATTTTCACCGCATTCAACTATTTCTAAAAAAATTATTAAATATTAAAGGGTAAACTTCGAATACCACCCCTATGATTTTACACTTACTCACTTTATTGCCATGTAGTTTAAAGTGTATCAAGTTAGTGTCCTCTGCTTTCATTTTTATCTTTTCGTCAGCTTTTTCGTTAATATTTCATTAAATTATATATAAAAAACTTTGAACCATAGGATACTAAAATGAGAAACCAAGTTTCCATATGAATGATATTTGAAATTTTTTCAATATTAAAATCTAAATTCTACTTTCTGTACAATGGGTTAGAATTATCATTTTTACAATTAATTAGGATTACCTTTAAATAATAACGAAGAACTCGATTATTTAATATGTTGGATTTTGCAGGGATAAATTTACCACTACACTTAGGAGGTAATGTATAACATATGGAAACTTGGAGTTGCGATGTCACCTTTGATCTAGGGGATCAAAGTGAGGATTGAGCTAGTTGGACATCATCCNCGTCGTAGCCACCCTGCGCTCTAGGCAATCCAACGACGAAGTCCATAGTGATGTACTCCCACTTCCACTCGGGCACTGGGAGACTCTGAAGCTTGTCCTCTGCTTCAGTCGCACGAGAAAGAGAGAGAAACGAGAGACTTAATTAGTGAAGTGCATGCACACCCTCCTTAATTAAACAGATATGCATGCAATGGGAGGGGGTGTACGTGCAAGTTGCTAAGCACAAGCATGTTGATAAGCATGCATGGTACACGTGGCTCCAAGCCACCATAATTAGTATGCAACCCACTCAAAGAAACTAATTAATTACATAATAAATAAAACAAGGATACTACAATAAACTAGGCCAAAGAGAGAGGATTTCCAATGCGTCATCTGCTGTTTAACCCTGTGAACTATCAACACAGGGTTTGGCTGGATTTTTCTGAAGATAAGATCTTTCCTAACCCTCCATACAGCCCACCAGCTAGCAACTAATTCAGTTAGGCGTTTCTCCCCGGTCTGCCAACCTTTCCTAGTCATCCGCTGATCCTAGGTGTAGTGCACATTGTCTCCCAGGTCAGTAATCTAAATGTCGTCCGCATCCTGTAACAGTAAGAATTTGAAGAAAACACACCTAGTGAACAGATGGTCAACTGTTTCCTCATCTGATCCACACAGCACACGACTGATGTCTCCCGACCATCCTCGCTTCATAAGGTTATCCGTTGTAAGAAGTCTCTTCTTAAGTACAAGCCAGCTAAACACTTTTACTTTTAGAGGGATACGTAATGACCAGATCTTGTTGCTCCGTGGGTCCCTCGTACCCCCATCATTCAACATGGTATAAACCGATCTGACTGAGAACTGGCCGTTGGAACTCCACCTCCACATTATTGTATCAGGTCGTTGGTCAACTTCTAATCAGATAATCTTGCTCTCAGCTCCAAAAGGTTGGCCCTCTGACTCTGCAAAAATCTGGTCGTACTTCCCGTGAACTTCGACCAGTTCCATTGAATTAAGATTTGGGGAGACTGAGGGAAAAAACTCCTTTCTTTTTAATAATAAAGAGTGAATTTTGATTTGAGGAGATTGAGGGAAAAAACTCCTTTCTTTTTAATAATAATTATTTAGATTCAAATATNAAAATCTGAGATAAAGAGAGTTAAACTTTGGTTTGAATGATCTTCTTGGCTGCCTAAAAGTGTTGAATTAAGGATTCTAGGTGCTACTAGTATGTAAGAAACCTAGAAATTATGTTAGGAACATCATATATGTATGCATATACTTATAAATGGTTGTTGAGGATGAAAATCTAAAATAGATTAATCCTAAACCTGATTGGAAGGATGTTTCCTGCTATGTAGAGAAGTTGAACAAGAATTTATTAGGTGCTGAAATTCTAAACATTATGAAGAACCCTATAGAACTAACTTTGTGTTATGTATGTATATATGTATACACATATGAATGGTTATTAGGAACGAAACTTGGGAGATAACCTATTGGAACTTGAAAACCTGAAATCAGGTTGGTGTGTTATTTAACAGGAATTGAGGTAAGTTCTCTGGTTGAAGCTTAGATTACTATGTGTGTTCTATACAAGTTGTGTAGAATCAAGTTATGTGAAACCTAAGCCTAGAAATGCACTTTTGCAGGATAGAAGTCCTAAAATGAAATTGACCGCGTACAAACCTAATTGAGGGTAAAACAAACGCGTTGGCGAAGTCGGTTCGGCAATCCGTCGAGCCTACGCGAAGATATCGCCAAAAGAACATTTTCGGCGACAAGTGTCGGGAGCGCGGGTCGCGATTCGTGGAGAAGTGCGAGAAGCTGATTTCTCTCATTCCGGTATCAAATAAAGGTGGGTTGTGCTTTACCGAAGTGATTAGGTCACTTCCATGCCAAAGTAAAATATGGTTTCATTTGACGCATTTGACTATGATTGTCGACATATAAACATAATGCTATAAGATATGTGATGAATAGGCATATATGATTAATGATTTATGAATGCATTATGGTTTATGCTAGATGATGTATAATGGTAATCAGATGATGAACATGCTAGAGACATATGAATATGCTGTATATCATGCTAGATACATATAAATGTCGATATATGAATAGATGCATAGTTATGCTAAATTCATATGTTCAATACATGATATATAAATGTTGGACCTGTAAATGCCAAGGGCAGGTAAATTGGATATGACTTGTGAACGTAGATGCTAAAGCATACATAATTGTCGACATGTAAAAGCGAACATCTGATGCGTATGTCTCAACATATATGAAAATGAATGTACTATAGTTCAAGCTATATAAATGTCGATAATTCTCTTTGTTTAGAAACCTCAACGGTAATAAGATGCATGAAAACATGTGAACTGTGAACCTAGGCAAGGATACCTAGGGTGATATATAGATCGAGTGGCATGAAACCTAAGTTATTAAACATAGGTTGGGCATTGAATAGATCGAGTGGCATGAACCTAGTATTGTTGAACATAGGTCGGACATTAACCTAGTGTCATTGGACATAGGTCAAGCAAGTAAACCTAGAGTGGAGATCTAGGAGAAAGAATACAAAACCTAATGTAAATGAACCTAGGTTATGATGTAAAGAAATACTCAGTAAAAGTAGACTAAGTTACGAATTATAGTGGTAATAGGACCACTAGAAAGTGAATGGTATAGACCTAGAAAGGTCGTCGACATAGGGTAAAAGAGTAAAACCCTTAAGTTGTGAAAATGAATTCCGGAATCCCTAGGAATGGTGCTGATGGCAAGAGTAGAATCAGAACTACGGGATCGACGGTTCTCCTCTCCCGGTAGTGATTCAACGGGATCGACGGTTCTCCTCTCCTGGTGTGAGCTCAACGGGTTTGACGGTTCTCCTCGCCCGTTAAGCTTGAGCGACTTAGGGTCACAGGGATCGACGGTTCTCCTCTCCCTGTGATGGACCTAGTGTCGCGTGGACTTAAGGCTGAGGTGCTTGTGANCAATTTAGTACTCTGTGGTTTCATTTTTTTTCTTTTTATTATTCACTCCACTAATTTTTTTCGTCAAGTAAATGACAAAGTTAAAAATTAAAAGTTACTAAAATTCGATAAAGCTAGATAGAATATTTGAAGTTTTTTGTATATAACTTAACGAAATGTTAGCAGAGGAGTTGGTGAAGAGAAAAAAAATGAAACCACATTTTAAACTACATGATACTAAAGAGAGAAAGTGCGAAATTATGACGGTGGTATTTGAAATTTACCCAAATGCTTATGAGCAATTGAATATATCAATCAAATAATAATAACAGATTGATTCCGATTCTAATTCTGATTTCTATTCTTATTATGGAGCAAGCAAATTAAGAGATTTCATCGTTTCGTTTTTCATCCTAGTTTGTTATGATTTCGATTCTGGTTTGTTCTGATTTTGATTCTAGTTTTTTATTTTTTTGCTCATCTATTCTCTCATTAGTTTTTCGACTTTTAGAAGAGTTTTACATGAAGTTTAATAACGTCATAAATGCCTCAAGTTCTCCAACTTAGCAATATATTTTATAAACTCCAATGTGAGAAATTTGACATATTTATAAAAGTTTGTAGTGCGCTAGTTCCTTCACTTTTGACATATTTTATATGTCATCTGTAAACACACCTAATAACAAACAAATTTCTACAAAATTTAAGTGATCAGATCTATCCTTCCAAAGTTCTGCTATGATCCTAATTCCTCTTTGTATTTTATTATTAGTCTTCTTTTTGTTTTTTAACAGATGGTAAGTAAAATAATAACTTTGCAATTATAAATTTGTCCATCACAAAATTTCGAATGATTAGGAGTGTGGATATATGCCCTCCCAAGAAACCCTAATGGTCATCTTCTTTCTCTATTAAAAATTTAATTCGGACCCCTAAAGGAAAATGATGAGCTTTTCCATGAATTCCTGTTTAATTACAAAATTTTATTTTAATAAATTGTAGTAAAAAGCTGATTTAAAAATAAAAAGGATAGGAGAAATGGGAAGATAAGATATTGGAGGTGTGAACCTGTCATTATGCTTCTCGATTTGTGGCTAATCATGAAGTTGATGTCTGGTGATGAATGGAAATATTGATGGCAACTGGGTGGGACCAGGACAGTGTGAAATAACCGTTGTACTCTAAAAATTTAAGCTGTTAAAGAACGGTGTTTAAATATTTTTATATTTAACACTTTCCATCACGTATGGGCTCGAGATTTTTTAATCGGCCCATGACGTGGGCTTGAATTAAATGAAAGAAAATTAATATGCTAGAAGCCTATCATAACTCGAACTCGGAATCTCCTGCTCTGATACCATGTGAAACAACCGTTGTACTCTAAAAATTTAAGCTGTTAGAGAACGGTGTTTAAACATTTTTATATTTAACAGACGGAACCCTTCCCGTCCCTTTCTCATCCCCACCCCTAAGGAGTTTTAGAATTTCTGTCTCAGTTAAATTTTTGTGGAGGAAAAAAGAAAAATCTTCATCCTAAGGGAGATTTTTTTAAAAAAATACACTAAATTAATTATTTGTATTTAAAAGTTAATAAAATATAATTTAAGTTTAATTCAAATTAGCTTGAATTTTATACGATTAATAAGTTTATTTTTTAGTCTTTTTGTATAAAATAGTCTACTAGTTTTACGTTTTTACAAAAATGGACCACTATTATTTTTTTTCATATAAGGAGTACTTACCCATGTGCCTGTCTCTCCTATATCGCTGCTCGCAGACTCATGTCTCTGCAGATAATGACAGCCTCGAGCGCTCATCTCACCTACACTGTATCCATGTCGATCCCTCCGTTTCGCATCGTGGTGTTCCTCACAAGCGAAAGAAAGACGACGAACTTAATCCGCTCGTCGTCGTGACTGCTCGAAAATTCGCCGGAGGCGGAGACGAACGTGGCTGAGGAGGAGAGTGGGGTGGGGCCCACAAACCCAAATTAAAGAGATGATTGTCTATATTTTCAAAAGAAAATAGAGAAAAAAATAGTCAATCACTAAGACCCACACCTTAAAATTAAATGGATTGGGCAACATCAGAATAAAACCATGAGAATTAATAAAATTTTATTTATAGATAAATAAAATTTATTGGGACCCATACCCGGAACTTAAAAGAGTTGGACCACACACTACACCAGAATTAGGTTATAGGGACACATGTTTGGGACACTTTTGAGTAAGTGTCCCATTTATGCTAAAACTTAAAAAAACATCTACTAATGCCTAAATATAAAGCCCAATCCAACCAAAAATAAAAGATTACTCTACTCAACCCACCACACACAGTCTATTTGGCCCAATTACAAATAGAAAAGAAAAAAAAAGAAAAATTAATTACCACATTTTCTTCTCTCTTTACTCAATCTACTGAAATTCTAGACGAAGAGCCTTTCCTGTCGTCCTCCTCTGCCACCGCAGCCAACGAGATAGAGTTTCGACGGTTGCTAAATGCTTAAATAAGTGTTGGTAAATTTGCAGTACTCTTTTAGGTTATAGCGACACTCTTTAACTGTCACTATATACCTAGCGACTCCACATATAGCAACACTTTTTAAAAGTGTCGGTAATTTTAGCTAGCAGCACTTTTTTGACATGTACCTATATTTAAAAGTGTCGCTATAGATCGTTTTTGTTGTAGTGACAACAGTATAAGGCCATGAAAATTAATAGAGTTTTGTAGATACTATTTAATTGTACTGAAGAAAGATGTCCAGGGGACAATGTATACCCTCTAACGAAGCTCGGGAAAATATTTCCGTGTATTTTACGTGTGGACAAATCATATAATTAGAGCAAATTACAAATTTAGCCCTTATAGTTTGGTCAGGGTTTCAGTTTTATTCTCTGATTTCACCATAATTAATTAAAGATTGAGTCCAAAATTTTAACATAAATTCAATGTAGTGGAAGATTGGATTATGCTTGATTGGTGGAAACTAATCATATTGCATTTTTTTTTCTCGCTCAATCGGTCTTAGATCATAGAGATTGATTCACATGTCTGTTACATCGTGGATGAAGATTCTACCGCGTTCAAAAAGCCATTGTAGATCAGGCTATGAATAACTAAGTTTGTATTGCACTTTTCTAGATCCTTTAAATTCAGTGCATATGTTAATAAAGGATTAATTGCATGTAGCTTCTTGCAAACATTCGAATAGTAGATAGTATTCCTATAAAATTCAACATTTTATTTTTATCCTTACAAAAATTTTATCGTTTTCAAATATACTTCTACTGTAAGAATCCGCTAGAAAAATATAGTTAATCATAAATAAAATACTTAACTCTGACTAGTGAATGAGTTAAATTGATCTTTTTACCCATGTTATATTATTAAGTAAAATATTTTTTTAGGAGGACATTTCTGTATAATTAGGACTTTTGGAGAAATATGTTTGTAAGGACAAAAATATTATTTCACTTATGTCACGTCCCGAATTACATGTTTTTTTGGACACGCCAACAGATCCGCCGTATATATAGAAATTTTCTCTGTATACGAAGCGATAGCTGTACCTATAAACAAATTTAAGTTACAACCACAAGGTAAAGAACTGCTAAAGAAAAGGAATATATATAGCCTCGAAGGTTCCAATACATACAAAATGCCTACTACACCACTCGCTCCAGCGAGTACCCAGACAACAAAACGGTATGTACAAAAATCCCAAAACTATCTGTGGGAGGTACTCCTCTTGCACTGCAACCAGAGAAGGAATCTAGCTCGCGACTCCCTTTTCTCGATCGAAATCAGCAACAGCAGCAGCCGCAGACGAAAACTCTGCAAAAAGGGGTCAATAACTGGGTGTGAGAAATACTGCAAAAAGGAGTAATCCTCAGTAGGTATCGCTACCGATCTCAACGGCTCACCTACTTAGTCTACAGAAAATATGCACAAAGATCGTAAAGAAAGCTGAAAAACCCTACAGCTACATGCCACTGTACTATCGTTAACCACTATTCTGTAGATATAGGAATGCACTCTCTGACCCAATCTCATTAGGGACTGTGAACGCACCAGTCCCAACTGTCAAAGCTAAACCAACCACCACCACGCTAGGTTGTTGGTGGAGAGCAAGTCCAATTAGGACACTACGATATCAACGCAAAAGTACTAAGCCCAACTCCGAAGTGGCACTCGTGGCGCTATCCAACCGAATATGCAAGCGTGTCTTTGTCGAGCGTGTCTTTGCCGAGCTCAATCAGGCTCTTACAGGTTATAATCAAAACAAATAGGTCTAACTGGTCCTACAACCAAAACTCACGTGCCCTTGGTACAATCCGATGCAAAAACAACAAACTGGGTCCACCGTCAACCGCGACGACACCCGACAGTCTGGAACAGTCTACACACTACTGTAAAATAAGTTCGCTATTTTAGCACGAGCGTAAACTCGTCCTACACTAATCTGGGTGTCTATCGCATACTAACAGCGACGATACAAAAGAATAACAGCTCCTAAAGCTAAATCTGGTAATTTTCAGAAAGTGACAGTGTAGAATCTAAATATTTTCTCCTAAATCAATTCCAAGTCCAACATATAAAATTATACTACTAGCTTAACTCCAAATTCAAATATTAACTCTAATCCATGAATTTAAGTACTAGCAAGAAAATAAACAAATGATACATGTTGACAATATAAAAACTTAGAAGGTATTCCGACGATTTTGGTAAACTTCAATCCACCTCGAAATGCTAATCCAACCACGGTGAGAAGTCGAAAAAAGGGAAAAACACGCGCTCGCCGACCTCTAATGACGCAACCGCGACACACGCACACTCGAACAGCCCTTCAAATTGATGTCGAAAATCACCCGAGCTCGAACCACGGCCTCCACTAAGCGTACGATCAAAACTAGAGAGAGAGAGGAAAATAGAAAAGTGCACACTCTCAGTTAATTAGGTTGAAAAGCATGAGAGGGGTAGGTGGCATCCTTATCCACCAACTAAAAGACAACACTACCCTTTATCAACTCAAAATGACAGCTGAAGTACCGGTTTCCGATTTGGTTACCGGTACTCGGCCTCTCAACCCACAAGCTTGCACAAAGGGTACCGGTACTAGCCCGATGCCGTACCGGTACTCAGTAGCAAATTGGTGCAACTCGAGAGTATCAGTTCTGGAAATACACTGGGGTACTGGTACTCCCCTATATGGTATCGGTCCTCAATACTGAAATCCTGCACTTTGGGATTTCAGCGTCAGAACTCCACTCTCACTGGTGAATAGAACTAAAAAATTCCAATAATTAATCCAACATTGGAATTTGATTTCAACCATAATTAATTCTATATTTGTACCATATATTTGTACCATATATATGTATTCAAATTTACCAGAGAATACATATATATATGGTACAAATATTGGAATTTGATTTCAACCATAATTAATTCAAATTTAGTACGAAACGACATAAATTCAAATTTACCCTTAAATTAAGTTCCTACTCTAACCGTATAATTGACTCGATTGGAAGTTTCGTACTAAACTTTGTCCGTCCTTAGAGGTTCAATTTTCACAAAATTAAAGGGTGTCAAAATAATTGTACTAGCACACTTTTCAAAGAATAAAGTAATTATTAATGGATTTAATTTTCATGAAAAAACCTCTAGTTCGAATTTTATGGACCATATTTATAATAATTGATTGTAGCTTCCTCCTCCGCTTCAATATTATTACGTGCATCTGTCCATTAAAATATTACATATAATAAATTTATTTTTTAATTATTAATATTTAAAAATTAAAATTAATCTAACAGATATAATCTATACAATATAAAAAGCATGTAAATAAAATATTTTAGAGTTCAAATTCCAACTTTATCAATATGGTATAAAATATAAGTTTACATCCCGTGCATGAAATGATTTCTCCGCGATCTTAACTCACACCTAAACTATTAAAAAAGTGTCTACACCTGGTCTATAAATATGATATACACCAACTCTTAATTTTTAAAATTAATATTATACAATTTTGAAACAAGAGAATATTTGAATAACAGAGAAATATATATAAAAGGGAATATTTGAAACAAGAAAAAGCATAGGGGTCTATAAGATATTTCAAAAATTTTGAAAGGTATATAGGTAATTATTCATATAAAAAATAATTAAAATTTTAATTTTTATATATTTCGAAGGTTTTAAAAGTGAAGTGCACTAAATTTATTTATATACTCGGTGCACAAAATAGTTTTTTTACTTTAATGTGGATAAAACTAGGCCAATTTGCATAAAAAATCCATAAATTTTGAGCTTTTGCAAAGTTGGGCCACATTTTTTTAATTTTGCAGATTCGAGACGGATTTTTCGCCATCGAATGAAAATACCTTTGTTCCTTTTCTTTCTCTCTCTTCTTTTTTTTCTCTCTTTTTTTTTCCTTCGCTATTTTTTTTCTTCCGCTACCCGCCACTGAACCCTTTGCTGCACCCCCGTCGCCGCGCTCGCGCTCGCGCTCGCCCTCCTCGTCTCCGTCCGACCCCACCGCGCCTGGATCTCCCCCCGATCCCTCCACCCGCGCCGCTGGCGCTGCCACATCCCACCTTCTCCGCTCTACCGCGCCACGCTCCGCTGCCGTAGTCGCCAGGGGCCCGCATCCCACACGATGCCGCGGCCGCCGCCCGCGCCGCTGCTGCCACCCGCGCCGTTGCTGCTGCCGGATCCCACCTTCTCTGCTCCGCCGCGCCACGCTCCACTGCCGCTGCCGCCAGGACCCCGCATCCCACCTTCTTCGTAGGGCTTCAAGGAGGAGGAGGAGAAAGGAGGAAGAAGAGGAAGAAAAAAAAATAGTGTAAATTGGAGGAAGAAGAAGAAAAAATTAATATAAATTTTACTTAAATGGTATAAAATTAGGCAAAATGGTGCAAAATTGGGCGAAAAATTAGGCCAATTTCGATGAGAATTGCACAATTTTACACTATTTTGCTCAATTTTGCACGATTTCGTCCAAAATTGTATAATTTTTTCTTCTCCTCCTCTTTCTATTCCTTCTTTTTTTTTATACCATTACACCATTTTTCACACCTTAAAAAATTACATTTTTTGGACGCTCTCATCTCCATCGCCGGAGAGTAGGACTTGGACGGCGATCTTGAGGTGGGCGAGGTCGCGTCCTCGACAGCGAGTACCTTCGCGCCGCTGTCGCCGCCGCTGAGGTCGCACTCGCGCGCAAGCAGCTCCGCCTCCTCGTAAGGTTCTAGAACACGGGGCGATCCCCGATGTGGCGCCGCCACGGAGGCGAGACCCGGGGCGAGCCTTAGGCGTGCAGCGCGGAACTCGTCGGGGGTGAGATCGGAATAGGAGCGGGAGGAGGACGAAGAAGAGGAGAAGAGGGGAGAGAGGAGGAGGAGGAGGAGAGAGACGAGCTTGGGGAGGGGCGTTTTGGGAAGAGCTATGATTGGTAGGGAAGGGGAAGGCGTTGCGGAGGAGGAGAAGGCGGAAGAAAAAAATGGTGAAGGGAAAAAAAAGAAGAGAGAGAAAGAAAAGGAAGAAAGGTATTTTCGTCCGATGGCAAAAAATTCGGTCTGAATTTACAAAATTAAAAAAGGTGGCACAGTTTTGCAAAAGCTCAAAATTTATGAATTTTTTATGCAAATTGGCCATAAAACTATATAGATAATCCTCAACTACAATTATTTTGAATTGAAACGCACTCAAATTCTAATTTTTTTTAAATTTTAATTTTTAAACTGACTTAACTTAGAACAACAAAAGATAATTAAACTTTTTAAACCTGTGAAATTACTAATAAATTTAATAAAATTCACAATTTTTTTATAAAATTACTTAAGTCTAGAAATAAGAAGTTTACAAAGTTACGATACATTCTCACCAGAAATTTCTCACTAGATAGTCTCTATAAATATTTGTTTTTTTATTTTTTTCTAACTTTTCAAAACCTAAAATTTAACTTTGTCAAAATATTCACTTTAGTACTCTTTAATTTTAACTTTGCCACTGATTTAATGAAAAAAATTATTAAAATTGATAATAAAAAGATAAAAATAAAATCACAGGACACACTAAAAATTGATACACTTTAAACTATAAGGTACTAAAGTAAGAAAGTGTGAAACCACAGAGGTAGGATGTCAACGGGTCGGGTTTAATTGGGTCGGGTTTTTAAAAATCCGAACCCGAATCCGAAAACCAAATTAAAATCCGTACCCGAATCCGAACCCGGCGGGTTTTAAAAATCTATACCCATATCTGTACCCGACCAAAAACCCGAAACCAGAACCCGGACCCCAACCCGGCAGGTTTTAAAAATCTATACCGTTGAATGAAGATCTAAGGAATAAAAATTATTAAATATTTTATATATTATATAAATAAATAAAAATAAATTATGTATATATATAATTTATTCGGGTTCGGGTTTGGGTTCGGATCGGATAAATACAAAATTCATACCCGTATCCATATCGATCCATCGGGTTTTTATTTTCTATACTCATAACCGACTTCATACCCGTTTAGCTCAGGTAAACCCGCCCTGTTCGGGTTCGGATTCAGATAATATTTCGGGTATCCATACCCATTGACATCCCTGCACAGAGGAGTTTTTTTAAAAAAAATTACAAACCTTCATATTATAGCGGTACCAACACATTAATGATATGGTAAGTAAAAAACATGACTAACTAACTGTTCTTTGTATCGACGGCAAAGTTTAAATGTCAGAAAACGTTGACAGTCAACAATCCAATATTGCCGACATTTAATGGATCACATACACCACCTCCGGTTCCAGTTTTAATTACAAAGGATATATTAAGAACAATTAAAAAATAAATAAATAAATATATATATATGGAGAACCCCTCGACTATGGGTCATTCTAAATTAGCCTCCTCAGTTTATTTTTTTTATTTAATTGGCCTTAACTTTTAATTATTTAGAATCAAGTAATTTCGCCAAAAAAAAATTTTTATCAAACTGATTGATAATTCNGGAAAAAAAAGAAGAGAGAGAAAGAAAAGGAAGAAAGGTATTTTCGTCCGATGGCAAAAAATTCGGTCTGAATTTACAAAATTAAAAAAGGTGGCACAGTTTTGCAAAAGCTCAAAATTTATGAATTTTTTATGCAAATTGGCCATAAAACTATATAGATAATCCTCAACTACAATTATTTTGAATTGAAACGCACTCAAATTCTAATTTTTTTTAAATTTTAATTTTTAAACTGACTTAACTTAGAACAACAAAAGATAATTAAACTTTTTAAACCTGTGAAATTACTAATAAATTTAATAAAATTCACAATTTTTTTATAAAATTACTTAAGTCTAGAAATAAGAAGTTTACAAAGTTACGATACATTCTCACCAGAAATTTCTCACTAGATAGTCTCTATAAATATTTGTTTTTTTATTTTTTTCTAACTTTTCAAAACCTAAAATTTAACTTTGTCAAAATATTCACTTTAGTACTGATTTAATGAAAAAAATTATTGAAATTAATAATAAAAAGATAAAAATAAAATCACAGGACACACTAAAAATTGATACACTTTAAACTATAGGGTACTAAAGTAAGAAAGTGTGAAACCACAGAGGTAGGATGTCAACGGGTCGGGTTTGCGTCGGATTTTTAAAAACCCGAACCCGAACCCGAAAACCAAATTAAAATCCGTATCCGAATCCGAACCCGGCGGGTTTTAAAAATCCATACCCATATCTGTACTCGACCAAAAACCCGAAACCAGAACCCGGACCGCAACCCGGCAGGTTTTAAAAATCTATACCGTTGAATGAAGATCTAAGGGATAAGAATTATTAAATATTTTATATATTATATAAATAAATAAAAATAAATTATGTATATATATAATTTATTGGGGTTCGGGTTTGGGTTCAGATCGGATAAATACAAAATTCATACTCGTATCCATATCGATCCGTCGGGTTTTTATTTTCTATACTCATAACCGACTTCATACCCGTTTAGCTCAGGTAAACCCGCCCTGTTCGGGTTCGGATTCAGATAATATTTCGGGTATCCATACCCATTGACATCCCTGCACAGAGGAGTTTTTTTAAAAAAAATTACAAACCTTCATATTATAGCGGTACCAACACATTAATGATATGGTAAGTAAAAAACATGACTAACTAACTGTTCTTTGTATCGATGGCAAAGTTAAAAAGTCAGAAAACGTTGACAGTCAACAATCCAATATTGCCGACATTTAATGGATCACATACACCACCTCCAGTTCCAGTTTTAATTACAAAGGATATATTAAGAACAATTAAAATATATATATGGAGAACCCCTCGACTATGGGTCATTCTAAATTAGCCTCCTCAGTTTATTTTTTTTTATTTAATTGGCCTTAACTTTTAATTATTTAGAATCAAGTAATTTCGCCAAAAAAAATTTTTTATCAAACTGATTGATAATTCCATCAAATTAATAAATAAAATTGAATTTAATTAACTAGCTAATCGAGCCATGAAATATAACAAACTTTTTTTATGCCTAATTAATTGCAAAAACTTAAATAAAAATATTAGAAATTAAAGGGGTGCCACGCGAAAAAATTAAAGCTGAGTGACCTATCTAAGAACGTCTCATAGTTTAGGGTCTCCATGCAATTTTACGCAAGAAATTAAAAGGTTCATGAAACAAAAAGACAGGTGGGTAGATGGACAATTTAATGCACATAAATTAATAGCCAACATGCATTTTGTACATATTTTCGCATAGAATAATATCAGATTCTCAAATTATAATAATTATTATTATTTTTTACTTTAGAAATATTATTGAGCAAAATTGGAGATATACATTTTATTGCTAAGAATTAATGAGCTCTATTGGTTAATTTTATCCGAATGAGATCGAAGTGTTCGCATTATTATAATTTACCTTAAACATTAATTAGCATAGTGTAAAAAGACTAATTAATCATGATCGATAAGATTTATTCATCAGTATTAGCTATTTTATTTTATGGCCAAACTTTAATATGATCCTCTATTGTTTAGCATATTTCACTTTGTTATTCTACGCTTCGAAAAGATGCATTTAAATATTTGTATTTTTATTTTTATTTCGCCACAAGGATCTATTATTAAATAGAACAGTAAAGTGACATTTTTGTTAATCACAGAATTTTACGCTAGTGCATTACGGGTCTGTGATTTTTTTGTAAAAATATTACTTTGTAATCCTATTTAGGAGAGGTTTTTATAGTGAAATAAAAATAAAAATACAGAATAATTAAATGCAACTTTTTAAATTACGGAATAACATATATATAGTGAACATGCACTAAATTATAAGAGAAGAATTTAAAAGTTACCCTTATTTTGAACTATAAGATGTGTATTTAAATTATTATTGCATAGTAAACTATAAATTCTTTGTGTCTTTTGCTATTTCAAATTGAATAATTAATGCTTACTATGTTGTATAAGTTAGATATCATGATGGGGACATTTGAGATGCCATGCATGGAAAGCAACTTTGCCACCTTAATTAACTGCTACAATTGATAGCTAAGTATATTTATTAGGTCAGGCTTTTAAAACCGCACCCCATCCCATCCTAAAGAACAACCGTCAGTTTCTATAATAATATAATTAGTATCTAAAAGTAGATCTAAATTTGGTAGTTTAACAACTAATGCTTTAATTTGTTGGACTAATTTTATTTTATTGTTTCAGAATTAAAATGTTTTTGTCCTGTTTTTTCTATTTTCGCATATAAAGGTTCTACTATTTTTCCTAAATCTTTAATAAAGTTTCTAGCATAATTTACTAAGCCTAGCAAAGATTATAATTCTTTTATTAGGCATATTCTGTTTGGCCCATCATATAATATAATATAATATTGTTCAACAAAGCGTCCTGTGATTGTTTAGTACTACAAAGAGAAATTTGATAAGTATTGCCAAATGCTTTGTTGGATATAGAAGAAGCTAAAAATAGAACCATGAATAAGGCTAAATATATAGGAATCTTATGCAACCATGCATACCTAGCGGATTGGAATATATATATATATATGGAGCTGCTTTTTCGAAAAGAAAAAAGAGAAATGAGATTTTTAAACTCAAAAACACGGGTTTCATTCAATAGTTTAGTTCACTTCTAGCATACAGGAAAATGCTAACTAAAAATGATTTAAGAAACATATATTACTATCAAAAATCTTTCAATGCGCATCGTTGGCTCCCATAATTAGCTAGCTAGTATGATTTTTTTTTTTTTAAAAAAAAAAGCAAGCATAAGATAATGAAATTAATACTCACAATGCAAATTAATTAGGTAAATAAATGAGTACAATAAATAAGAGAATAGTTGTAATAGTCCAATTTGGCATTCACTTTTAGAACCAATTATTAATGTTCCCGCCATCTCCTCAACTGCTCGGACGCGGGAACGTGATCACTGCATTGAATGCGCCCGCTCACCCCATGCATTCAACTCTGAACCAAGTAGAGATTTTGCTGAAGTGGTTGTGTATATAAAGAGAGAAATGAGGGTATAGATTGAGACACAGATTGAGTGATCAAGCTAGTGAGATGGGTGACTCTAAGAAACCTCCTCCTCTTTCTCTTCTGCTTCTTCTCCTCCTTGGTGTAGCTGCTCATCTGAGTGCAGTTGCTGAAGCAGATTTCGACGATAGTCAGTTCGGCCGTGGCCCTTTCGGCCGTGGCCCCTTCGGCCGTGGCCCCTTTGGCCGTGGTTGCCGTTTTCGGGGCTGTGATCGTGGTTTCGGCGGAGGCCCTGGCGGCGGTCGTGGTTTTGGAGCCGGTGCCGGCGGTGGCCTTGGTGGTGGCCTTGGTGGTGGCGCTGGCGGAGGCCTCGGTGGCGGAGGCGGCATTGGGGGAGGCGGCGGGCTTGGAGGTGGCGATGTTGGAGGTTTAGGTGGTGGCACCGGTGGTGGAGTTGGCGGTGGTGGAGGACTTGGTGGTGGTGGAGGCCTCGGCGGTGGAAGTGGCAGTGGAGGAGGGATCGGTGCTGGTGGAGGATTAGGTGGTGGCGTTGGGGGTGGTGTTGGTGGCGGCGGAGGGTTTGGAGGAGGCGGTGGTGGCGGTGCCGGTGGTGGTGTCGGTGGCGGCCAAGGTGGAGGGTTTGGAGCCGGTGGAGGCGTGGGTGGCGGCGCTGGTGCTGGAGGAGTTGGTGGTGGTGGAGGATTGGGTGGAGGCGGTGGTGGTGGTGGCGGTCTTGGTGGGGGAGGTGGTCATGGTGGAGGATTCGGAGCTGGCGGAGGAGTAGGCGGTGGTGCTGCAGGAGGAGTTGGTGGTGGTGGAGGATTAGGCGGCGGCGGCGGTGGCGGCGGTGGTCTTGGTGGAGGGAGCGGTCAAGGTGGAGGATTCGGAGCTGGCGGAGGAGTAGGCGGTGGAGCTGCAGGGGGAGTTGGCGGTGGCGGAGGATTCGGCGGTGGCGGCGGGGGCGGTCTTGGCGGTGGGAGTGGTCACGGCGGAGGATTCGGAGCTGGCGGAGGAGTAGGGGGTGGTGCTGCAGGGGGTGTTGGTGGTGGTGGAGGATTAGGTGGCGGCGGTGGTGGTGGCGACGGTCTTGGCGGAGGGAGCGGTCACGGTGGAGGATTCGGAGCAGGCGGAGGAGTGGGCGGTGGGACTGCAGGAGGAGTTGGCGGTGGCGGAGGATTCGGTGGGGGCGGCGGGGGCGGTCTCGGCGGTGGGAGCGGTCATGGTGGAGGATTCGGAGCAGGCGGAGGAGTAGGCGATGGGGGCGCAGGAGGCGTTGGCGGGGGCGGAGGATTCGGCGGTGGAGGCGGGGGTGGTCTCGGCGGTGGGAGTGGTCACGGCGGAGGGTTTGGTGCTGGTGGGGGTGTAGGAGGTGATGCTGGTGGCGGCATTGGCAGCGGTGGTGGGCTAGGGGGCGGAGGAGGCGGTGGGTTGGGCGGGGGAGCCGGCGGTGGTGCCGGAATTGGCGGAGGAGCCGGCAGCGGCCTCGGTGGGGGAGTAGGTCATGGTGGTGGCCTAGGCGGAGGCGGAGGCGGAGGCGTCGGTGGTGGAGTCGGAGTTGGGATCGGTGTTGGAGTCGGTGTCGGATTCGGAGGCGGTGCTGGTGCCGGCGGCGGCGGCGGCGGACATTAAGCACTTCAGCTTTCTTACGCTGAAAAGTGTTATTAACAGAGATGATTTTGATAAAAGCATATTAGATTCACTCAGTAAATAATAATCAAATTAAAAAATTTTGTTGTCAAAATTATTTTTGTTAGTAGCATCTCCTTTCTAATTGGCTTTTGGTATAATGTCGTAACCCAAGTTCGTGTAATCTGTATGGTTTAATTGTTGTCTTTGGAGTCATTAATGTACGTACGTGCATGTGTATTATTCTGGTTCTCTGTCATTTTCTTTCAATCATGATACTTTTTTGCTGGAAAAATGCAAAAAAAAAAAAAAAACTTTTTTGCAATGAAAATTTTTCATCAGATGCCCCTAATTGTGACATTCATCACCAGCTAATTAATAGCTGATGATTTTAGTTGAGAAATGACTATTCACTTATTCGTTTGGTTCGAGTATAAATAGTAACTATCTATTATAGGAATAAATATAAGTTTATATATAAATCTAGAATAGACCAATTTTGCGTTTGAATAAAAATTGAGCTGTTTTCGGAAATAAAAAAAATAGCGTTTGAATAGNGTCGACGAAACTCCACACCACCTGAGCTCCTCCTCTACGTACGGCTCAAGAACTATATGCGTAGAGGCTCAAGAATTATATATAAACTATGCACAAGTATTAAGGTGATAAGCATGCTTGGGGGTAAGGTGCACGTGGCATCCTTATCCCCAGCATGCTTACCAACTCAAAAGAAATAAAAAGAAAAAGGAAAAGAAAAGATAAAGAAATAAGGATACTACATATTCCCATACAAGGGGCCACTTCAAATTTTAAATTTAAAAATTTTAAAATATTAATTTAAAATTTAGAATTTAAAATTTAAAATTTACACTTTAAATTTTAATTTTTAAAAAAATTAAATTTTGATAGGAACAATAGTATCCATCCATACTCCCGCACAAAGGGCCACATCAAATTTTAAATTTTAAAATTTTAAAATATAAATTTAAAATTTAAAATTATAATATTTTAATTATAAAATTATAAATTATAAATTTTTAAATTTTAAATTTTAAATTTTAAATTTTAAAAAGATTAAATAGCAATGATAACAGCTGTTTCCACCCCTATTCCGATACAAGGGTGGGAATAACCGCTTATCCCCTCCACCCCTATTCCCACACAAGGGTGGGAATAACCGCTTATCCCCCTCCTGTTTCCACACAAGGGTGGGAATAACAGTTTTTTTTGTTTGAGAGATAGATAGCACGCTACCCGCTTCGTTTATTTCATTTAGAAAAAAACTTAGCTGGAAATGTGAATCAACTAGGATTCGAACTTGGGTATCGGGTACCAACCACCAAGCCCTTTGCCACTTGCTCTATGAACGGTCGGTACCAAACAAAGTTACTTATGTTGTATTTCATACAGAATAAATAGATCTTAATTAATTGTTCTAGGAAACCATGTGACTGATCTCATATGGTTTGTTAAAACTTCATAAACAATTAATGATCTCTTGTTAAGAGCTAATCCATGGACATTGTTGCTTGATTTTCTTCAATAGACAGAAAAAAAACATAATAAATAAATAAATAAATCTAATCACTAACATCTCCTTAACTGTGCTAGGGATATATTTTTATCTAGCTTCTAACAGTCCACATGATTGTCACATAAGGATTTGTAAAATAATTAAGTTCTAACTGGCTATGTGGACAGTGGACGATAACCTTAAGTTTATGAGTTCTTTAATTAAGACAATAAATGCTAAATAAAAAATAATTTCAAACTTTATAATTAATCATGTAACTTGAAAATTAATGCTTCTCTTCTAATCGCAAACATATCTATTGAGTATCTCTTTGTCGAAGGAAGTAAATATATCTAAGTTCGTTTCTGTTTTAATGAGAGAATTTCCACATGTGAAAAACTTGTAAAATTAAACAATAGAGTACGTAGCTATAAATATTTGTACTGGATAGTAACATTAATTATGAGTGTTCATGTATGCACCTTCGTATGCTGTTTGCATTTTAAATATTTGCTCAGGTCATTTGATGCTGAGCTATGAATTTCTTTTGTTTTTAGATACCTTTTAATTGTTTCTTCTCTAGACTATTGGCGAGCAATGAAGCTTGATATCTAGTTTTCTTTTTTAACTGATAGAAAAGTTTATAGCCATTTTCATTTATTGGAGAATTTAGAAAAAATGTTCGCGAGAAATGATAGAGATTAACACAAAGATCGTTACCTGTAATACTATTCTAAATATTAGGGTTCGAACTCTGCTGGTGTGTTTTTTAAATAATGTACTATGAATTGAATTTTAGAGTGTTTCTTAGAATAAGGGACCAACCAGGTAACTTCAAAAAGACCCAAAAAAAAAAAAAAAAAAAAGAAGAAGAAGAATGTTGCTGCTGTGGAGCTGGAGACTATGGACTCAACATTCTTTTTGAATTTCTGACCTAAATTTTTAAACAGTCTTCTAGCATGCTATATAATGTCTCTTTTTAGGATATATGTAAAATTACTATATAATATAAGACTTCTTTACATGAAATAAGTTACTAAAAAATAATTTATTCAGTAGAAATTTTCTTGCTAATGAAGCAAGTGGTTAGATTTTTGCTTTTTGAAAGATCTTAATAGATAATAATTCTACTTACGAGATAAATTTATTTTATAAATTGACTTAAAATTGAGTCGACTGCTATACTCTTATAGTATTGATCGTCTTCGTAACTCATAGAGATCGTTTTCGATGATAGAGCTTCCGAATCAACGATCCATACCGTTAAATATTTTCTAGAGCATTTAAAATTTTTAGAAATTAAATTTCATAATTTTTAGACATCATTTACCTTACGATCAAAAGCTCATAAAATTGACAATTTTTAACGGCCGGTATGGAATACTTGCTAGTTTAACGGTGCAAAAAATCCAAATAGGTTGAATTTTTTATAGAAAATTCTATTCACTACCTTTATAAAGATCAATAACTCCGATTTTAAATTGAAGAATCCGATCATCCATTTTTATGACGTCGTTCGATTTTGACCTTTCATTTTATGCTCGCTTGATGGACATTATTATGATTTCGAAAAATTACGAAATTTATTTTCTAGAAGTTTCGAATACTCTAGATCATATTTAACGAAGTGGATCGTCGATTCGGAATCTCCATCATCGAAAACAACTTATGAGTACGAAGTGCCTAATACCCATAAGAGTATAGTAGCCCTACTAATTGAACATTATATTTATTCTTGTCATATGACCACACTCTTAATCATCTCCCAAATAATACAAGGGTTTTGAGTAAATTTTAAAAAAATATGCTAAATAAAATATTCATATATCTAAATAGAATTTAAAAGTACAAAATGCATACATCGTAGACTGAAAGATTAGAATCCCTACATGTTAAATTTGAACTCTCATTTTCCACAACTGTTAAGGAACCTTTTTTCACATATAATTTAGAGAATGTTACTGATACACTTCAAAAGAAGTGTAAATCTTATAACTTCATCATTCATGCAGGGCCAAAAATTAATTTTTCCATCTAGACAATTTTTAAAAAAATATAATTAAATACTAAAAATTGAAAGGGTTTTATAAATTCTTAGATAAAAGAACATAAATTATACACCCCCTTTTGGAATGTACAAATAATATTTTCCTATAATTTATGATAAAATGTTTGTATACTCCTTGCACTCTCCTAGATTTGCAACCAGGTCCCTGTATTTTGCACTTGACCATTTTTAGTCCCGGAAAACACAAAAAGCCTGTTTTTTTCTTATAAAAAGAATACTTTATTCTTCTATCAAAAACCTCATTTAAGAACAAAAGTCTCTTGCCGACCGTTCCTAAAGCAAGTGGCAAAGGACTTGGTGGTTGGTACCCGAGGCTCCAAGTTTGAATCATAGTTGATTCATATTTCCAGCTAAGTTTATTTCTAAATGAAATAAACGAAGCAGGTAGCGTGCTACCTATCTCTCTCAAAAAAAAAAAACGCCCTTTTTAAAAAATTCTTAGAAACCAAAAGTATAATATAATCATAATATAAATAAATCTTTGAGTTTTAAAGTATTAAATTGGAAGTACAGGGATTTAATTGAGGTGTAAGAATACTACAGGGATAATAAATACATTTTATATGACAACCAATAAAGAGTTGTACGTGATTGAGTATATAAGATCTAAACACTTGTAATAATAACTAAATTTATTTGAATTGATGGATTGGTCGTTTCATTTCACTCTACAAATACATTCTATTATTTCAATAAGGAGAAAGAAGAAGCTCATCTGCTGATTGGATAAAGTTTGGTTAATTTTATAAATGTGGTATGAGATAGATAGATTTGAAGTAGACAATAACCAAGTGCATGCATGGATTCATGGAATGTATAGCTTGGGTTTGGAGAAGCAAAGAAAATGGAGAGGACATGAAGTTTTTAAGTCAGTGGTAGGTCATTTATGAGAGTTACTGCATAATGTTGGTGTGGGGACAGATGCATGGTTGATGGTTCTGGATGTACAATACATCCCTGAAAATTTAAGAGAAAAAAATATTAAAAAAATTAACCATATATGTTTTTGAAATTGTGAGAAAAATGTGTCTCCTGTTGTGCAGATTCTGTGTATCTTACAAATAACCATTACTTTTTCTAGTTTGTGCACATATATTCCTAGCTCATTGAATTGGCACATTTATAAGTTCTTTCTCAGCCTGAGGGCATTTTGATCAGAGAAAGCGAAAAAACAAAAAAAAAAAAATCTTTATAATTCTACACCAATCCAGAATTTAGCCCTGTTCTCTGAAATGGGCTTTGCGAAGATCAGAGATATATGTATATATATATATATATATAGAGTTGAGCTAGAATACTTCCAAAAACACTAAAGTGATAGTGCTTTTGAGTTTCTAGCCTTGGGATGAAGAAATATAGGATTGGGATGATAGTGGTAGATGGTGGTAGGTGGAATAGTGTTTAATCCAAAGACTATTAATAATCAAGGAGTAGATCCAAGGGCTAAAAACTTAGAAGCACCAAAGAGGTGGTGCTTCTAAAAGTATTCNTATTTTTTAAAAGATAGTTTTAAAGTGCACTAAACCTATAAAGATGTGGCAATTTGAACGTTTGCCGAGTGATACCAGTAACTTTAAACAACTAAAAATCGGGTAAGCTAGTGATCCGTTTACCATAGCTTTTTATTATTTTAAATAAAAGATCCATGAGGTTTATGAGATCTAGTTCAAATTGCCTCGGCTAGCTGTTAAGTTTTCAGCGTTGTAACTTTTGTTCGACCTTCGTGCCTTCCGAGGCACGAAGGCTATCGTATCATCGGAGTGAGATATATATATATATATAACTATATAAAACAAAATCAATATCTTTGATTTAAAATTTTAATGTCATATTATTACATTTTGTAAGATTTTTATTTTCAGCCGCTGATTTTCAGCCCCTTCGTTCACTAGGCAAATGATATCGTAAAATCATAAAATTTATTTTCTAGGTACATTAAATACTCTAGATCAAGTTTAACGGAGGCGATCGACGATTCGAAAGTCGCAACATCGAAAACGAGCTAAAAGCACGGAAGGCTCCGTGCTTCTGATAGCATAGTAGCCTCACTCTATATATATATATATATATATATATATATATATATGGTTCTGCTACTTCGTTGTTCGCTCTAAATGCCTATGCTTGCACTCTGTCAGGTCGTGAGATCTGCACCTCCAAAAAGGGACTTTTTTTAAAAAATAATTTTTTCAAAATTATTTGGCCAAACAATTCTTTCAAAATCTTATTTGGTCAACTAACTCTCTTTTGTCAATTCAATGACAAGTGGGACAAAATAAGAAAAAATGGTGAATCATTCACCGTTTTTAGAAAATAATAAATTACTTTTCAAGAAAAAGATGATAAACAATTCACCGTCTTCTATATTTTATTAAGGACGGTGAACGAATTACCGTTCCCCAATTATTCTTCGACCTTGGCGCTGATTTGAATGAAGTATAGTTATTTGGTCAAATAAAATTTTGATAGGATCGTTTGATAAATTATAAAGTTTCTAAAGATCTATTGAAAATATGTCCTCCAAAGATTCTTGATTTCTTGGATAAACTTCAAAACCCGACGCTCCGTCCCTTGACATAGACCAATTTCAATTCAACAATATACGGTTCAAACTATAGCACTTGTGTCAATCGCTCTTTTTTGAGAGAAACGATGCTATCAGCTTTGTTTATTTCTTTTAGAAATAAATTTAGTTAAAAATATAAATTAACTAGAATTCGAACTTAAGATCTCGGTTACCAACTATAAAAATCTTTACTGCTTGCTCTAGAGACGGTCAGTACTTTTATGCAAATGTTGTTATAGATAATTTGTCACCCGCCACATCACACCAGACAAAAAATTTTCAATTTATCTATTTGAGAATTTGAAATTCTACATCTAGAGACGATTTGATAAGGAAGTTAAAATTTTTCTCCCTCTAACTATTAGCAGGTTCAAATTTTTTTAAAAACCCATTAACTAGAAAAATCATAGCATGCACCAAAAAAAATTACATCATAAAATTTTGATTTATTTGGTGAATTATTAATCCTATTCGAATCATTTTGGCAAACAAAATTACAATATTTAATACTAAAAACCCAAAAAGGTTGCTAAACACTAGGATGGAAGTTATTTTTCTTTTTTTGAATAGTATTTTTTAAAAATTTTACTAAAAATCCAAAAGGGTTGACTAAACCCTAGATGAAAAATATTTTTTTAGTTAATATTTAATATTTTATTTTTTTATAAGAGTTATTATTTTTGAGTTAATAGGTTTAAAAAAAAATTTTGAATCCACTAATAGGCGAAGAAATAAAAAATAAAATTCTAACAACTTTATCAAGTTGTCTTAAAATATAAAAATCTGACACCTGCGTGACAATCAATCTCACAATCTCAAATGGATAAAGAACCCTCTCCCCCACAATTTTTGTCCCCCCACACCCCCTTTTTAATAATTCTATGGCCATATATATTTTGATTTATCATTTTGTGGTTCAAATATTTGTCACCTTAATTTCCAGCAGTATTTTAAGAACAAGTTGTTGGAAAAATTCAAGGCTTGTAGACTTTGCGCTTCACCTCTTTGAACAACAAGTGAGGGGCCAAGCACTTTGCGTTACCATCTTAATTCGAATAAGCATGTAGACTCCCAAGAGCGAATACTTTTTACATACACATTTGAAATATGACTTGAACTCAAAACTTTTTATTCAAAAATGAAAGTACTCTCAGCGATCATCTATTGATGATGCTTTATATTTCGGTCCCTTTCAACTTAGAAATGAAAGTGAATTTAGCACGAAAAATGAGAAAAATTAAATGTGATTCCAAACATAGGATATTAGCTACAATAATCAACCTCCTTTTTCTTTTCTTTTTTTTACTTCTGGCATAAAATATTTGGATGTCAGTGAAGAGTGACAGAAATGCCAAATATGCCAATTAGTCATGTATTTCCCATCTATCTGCTTAAAGCAACCTACAGATATAGCTCTTTATATAGCTATCATTTGGTTAAAGATGCGGGATTAAGTATAATATCAAAAAAAAAAACTCTCTACTTATCTTTAAACACTGGAATTAGTACAAACATTTTTTTTTCTTGCAACATCTAGTTTTCCTTTATATATATATATAGAGAGAGAGAGAGAGAGAGAGAGAGTAGGGCTACTATACTCTTATGAGTAATTGATCCTTCATACTCATAAGTTATTTTGGATGATGAAGTTTCTGAATCGACGATCCACTACGTTGAATATGATCTAGAGTATGAAATTTTTAAGTCTATCAAACAGGCATAAAATGAACAGTCAAAATCAAACGATGCCTTAAAAATGAATGATCGAATCTTTTAATTTAAGATCAGAGTTATTGATTTTTATCTAGGTAGTGAGTAGAATTTTCTATCAAAAATCCAATCTATTCTAATTCTTTTGCACCGCTAAACTAACAAGTATTTTATACCGGCTGTTAAAAATTATCAATTTTGTGACCTTTAGATCGTAAGGCAATGATGTGAAAAAATTATGAAATTTGATTTTTAGAAGTTTTAAATGCTCTGGCTAATGTTTAACGGTATGGATTGTCAATTCGAAAGTTTTATCATCGAAAACGACTTATGAGTATGATGACGATCATACTCATAAGAGTATAGTAGCCGGATATATATATATATATATATATATATATATATATATATATATATATATATATNTGATATCTTAATTTGAGGACCAGATATATATATATATATATATATATATATATATATATATATATATCAATATCAGATGCTTTATCTAGAGCAAATTAGTAAATATTTCATGTGTATGTTGTATCCATGCAAATTGTTTATAAGCTAGAGTCTTCAATTTTTTTCTTTCCTTTTCCAATATCCAATCTCACTTTGTAGATTTTTATCTTTTATGTCCTGTAATTTGATTACTGAGAAGACCCTAACTAATTACGAGTGATGCATCTAATTGGGCCTGTCCAAATATCATTGGATGGACCAGGTTCACGCAATGATCTCTCCGATCCCAACCAAATCCGTGAGAATTAATTTATTCCTACATCTGATGCACAGTAGACTGAATAATGAGGATCCAAATATAAGATTTGAGTCAACCGTGATGTGGGTGCACCAAGTGTAGGCAATAATTTCCCCTCTACTTAATAATAAGAGAGTGTGATTCGCCAATTTTTTTCATTATATGCTTACTTGGCACTAACTTTTTTCCTTCTTACCGATTAAAGAAATACAGGGATCTTGCCAATTTAGATATTGGGAAAATATATAAAGAGATTAAGATTATTACGATTTAGCTGTATATCAAATAGATAGAAGTAAGAATCATTTTTTTTTTTTTGAGAGATAGGTAGCACGCTACCCGTTTCATTTATTTCATTTAGAAATAAATTTAGCTAGAAATGTGAATCAACTAGGATTCAAACTTGAATCTCAGGTACCAACCATCAAGCCCTTTGCCACTTGCTCTAGGGATGGTCGGTTCGCCTTTAACAATTGTTAAAGAGCTTCTTCTGCTAAATCAACAGATGCAGCTGATCATTGATACAAAAAACATCTTGTATGTTATATGTAGGCCAATTTGCATAAAAAGTCCACTTATTTTGGATTTTTGCAAAACCGGGCCACCTTTTTCGTTTTTGCAGATTCGGTCCGTTTTTTCAGCAAACTGACCAAAATACCCTTATACCTTTTTCTCTTTCCTCTTTCTCTCTCCTCTTCGTTTCTCTCGTTCTTTTTTCTTTCTCTTCCCAGAGAGCGGCGGAGACGGAGCGGATGCGCCCTTATACCTTTTTCTCTCTCCTTTTTTTTCTCTCGTTCTTTTTTTCTTTCTCTTCCCAAAGAGCAGCAGAGACAGAGCGGAGGCGGCCTGCTTCGATTTTGTCCGGCGCATCCTTACTCTCACCCACACACCCCCATCTTCCTTGCCTCTGATCCCGCCGAGGCCGCGCCGCGACACTTTTTACCTCTCCGACTCTCCTACACTGTCTCCGACGACAACGCCTCTCTTGCCCTTCTCCGCTCTTCTCGTCCTCTCCCTCTCCCTTCTCCTCTGCCGCCTCCGACGGCGATACATCTTCGCCGACACCGACGCCAACACCGTCGAGGTCACTGCAGCGCTACAACCTCGAAGCGAGGGTCCTTAGCAGCGGCGTCGTCGTCGGCGCTATGACCGTTGGCAGAGAGGGATGACCAAAAAAATAATAAAAGAAACAAGAAAAAAAAATAAAGATAAAAAGTTATAGAAAAAGAAGGGTAAAGATGAAATTTCATTGTCAACTGCAAAAAAAATTATAAGTTGCATTACTTAAAATATAAACTGCAGTTTTAAAATAAAAATTACACTCTTTAAACGAAAATTACACTCTTTGGGAGATATTTACACTGTTTTTTCTCTTATTGCACTCTTTTAGATGTAAACTGCATCCATTAAGATGAAAGTTACACTCTTTAAATGAAAGTTGCACTGTTTCTCCTCTTGTTGCACCGTTTCTCCTCTTGTTACACTGTTTTTTATCTTAAACTGCACCCCTTTAAGAGATATTTATACTGTTTCTCTTCTTGTTGCACTGTTTCTCCTCTTGTTGCACCATTTCTCCTCCTGTTACACTTTTTTATCTTAAACTGTACCCCTTTAAGAGATATTTATACTGTTTCTCCTCTTGTTGCACTGTTTTTTCTTTTGTTGTACTATTTCTTCTCTTGTTACACTGAGCACAAGAGGAGAAATAGTGCAATAAGAGAAAAAAACAGAGCAACAAGAGAAAAAACAATATAAATATCTCTTAAAAGGGTACAGTTTAAGATAAAAAATAGTATAATAGGAAGAGAAATGGTACAACAAGAGGAGAAACAGTGCAACAAGAGGAGAAACAGTATAAATATTACTTAAAGGGGTGCAGTTTAAGATAAAAAATAGTATAATAAGAGGAGAAATTGTGCAACAAGAGGAGAAACAGTGCAACTTTTATCTTAATAGATGCAGTTTATATTTAAAAGAGTGCAATTAGAAGAGAAACAGTGTAAATATCTCTCAAAGAGTGTAATTTTCGTTTAAAGAGTGTAATTTTCATCTTAAAGCTGCAGTTTACATCTTAAGTAGTGCAACTTATAATTTTTTTGGCAGTTAACGATACAATATCATCTTCATCCTTCTTTTTATATAATTTTTTATCTTTATTTTTTCTATTTTTTCTATAATTTTTTTTTGTCACCCTCTCTGCCAACAGCCACAGCGCCGGCGACGACGCCGTTAAGGACCCCCCGCTCCGAGGCTGCAGCACCGCAGTGACCTCCACCGTGTCGGCGTAGGCGCCGGCGAAAATGCATCATCGTCGGAAGCGACAGAAAAAGAGGGAGAGGGAGAGGCGAGAAGGCGGGGAAGAGCGAGAGAGGCGAGAAGGCGGGGAAGAGCGAGAGAGGCGTCGTCGTCAGAGACGGTAGAGGAGAGTCGGGGAAGAAAAGAAAAGAAAAATAAAAAAAAAAAGTCGCGGCGCGGCCTTGGCGGGGTCGGAGGCGAGGAAGGTGGGGGGTGCGTGGACGAGGGCAAGGGCGAGGGTGAGAGCATGAGGGTGAGAGGCGAGGCGGACCGTTTCCGCCTCCACCTCTACCTTCGTTACTTTTTTCGGCGAGAAAAAAAAAAAAGAACGAAAGAAACGAAGAGAGGAGAGAAAGAGGAAAGAGAAAAAATAATAAGGGTATTTTGGTCAGTTTGCTGAAAAAACGGACCAAATCTGCAAAAACGAAAAAGGTGGCCCAGTTTTGGAAAAGCCCAAAATAAGTGAATTTTTTATGCAAATTGGCCTTATATGTAGGTCAAAATTCTTATTTCCATACAGCTTGGAAATAATATTCTTAACAAAGATTAGTACTGAGTTTTACTTAAAATGCTACCATGCTTTTGCGAAAAAAGCATTTTTTTGATGAAAATAAAAATTGAAAAGAAAATACAGCATATACTCGGATATAAGTAAGAACTAGTTGTTTCAGGAATAGGTATAAGATGAGGTATAAGGCAAGAGTATAAAGTAATTTTGTGTTTGGTTGAGTATTGGGTTTAGTCCAAATATAAACAAAATAGTATTTGGTTGGATTAAATAGAATAAGAAGGATAGCGGATGGTATAAATAGAAAATAATGATATTGCGCTAGCTCTTTATTATATTTGAATTAAAATTTTAGATTTTATATTTAAAACTTTAAATTTAAATATATAACTCTTAAATTTTAAAAATACAAACTTAAAATTTAAATTTTAAAATCTCAAATTCAAATTTCTAAATTTTTAATTTCAAAATTTTTAATTTCAAATTTTAAATATTTAAGATCAAATCTAAATTTATAAATATAAAATTTCAAATTTAAAAAATTAAATATATCAATTTAAAATTGAAATTTTAAATTTTAAATTTTAAAATTTAGAATTTAAAATTATAAATTTTAATTTTAAGATTACAAATTATAAATGTTTAAAATTTATAATTTAAAATTTAAATTTTGAAATTTAAATTTATAAATTAAATAGGGATGGAAATAGCTATTCTCATCCCTATTNCCCACCTCTTTTTTTTTTTTTTTTTTTTTTTTTTTTTAGGTATAAGGGAAGGGATAACCACTTATACCTAGACAGAAGACTTTATTCCAGTTTTCGCTTTATCCATCATCCACAGACCATAGTTTTGGAAAAGAAAACTTTGCCTGGCAAAGCTTTCTGTCACTATTCCATTGGCTAAAATAAAGAAATCTAGCTGGCTAGCAATGTTATTGGCCTGTCTAAAGCATGACAGCCAGCCAGCAAGGATACCTAAAATAATCCTGAGAAGAATTAAAAAAAAAAAAAAAAGAAGTAAAAGCAAGACTGCCTTCCAAAACATCACTTTCCTACCTCTTGAAAGAAACCCACCCATAATAGGGTGGAGGAAACCCACTAACTCAAAGTTTAATAATAAAACAGCAACAATGTTGAGTTGATATTCTAAGACCCCAAAAAAAAAAAAAAAAGGAAAAAGGAAAAAAAAAACTCTCCTCCTACCATCTTTCCAAAAAGGGGCAAAGAAGATTAAAGTTGGGGGGTGGGGGGCTCAAACCCTAATTACTCAATCACATCAGAGGAACTAATTGGCAACAACATCTTTACACCACCATTCACTCATCTTCCATTCTCTTTGTAAAGAACAAAAGAAGGTATCTTCTTCTTTCTCTCTCTCTAGATTTGGATTCTAATAAGTCTCTCTCCTTTTTATATGTTATTCCCATGGGAGATATTGTTGGCAATAGTTGTGCAGTGATGTTTGTCCTTTTTTTTTTAAAAGCATTTGCACTGTACATAGTACAAACTATGCAAATGAAACATAATAATTGAGGGCACCAGGATCTGTGCATATATGTATGTGTAGTTTTTATCTTCTAGATCAATTGGGTTTGAATAAGAGAGGTTGATATTTGCATTAGATCTTATGATTTTTTTTTTTTTTGAGAGAGAGAGTAAACAAGGAGAGAAAAAATCACCCAAAAAGAGAGTAATATTAATGAACAAATATTTGCAACCTTTAAAATATCTAAGAAGAGTACCAAGCCTGATTAGAACCTCACCCAACACCTTTTTCTTATACAATCCTAAAATTTTATCCCCATAATCAACACTCAGAACATAAATAGGAGATCAAATCGCATAATAATCAAAACATGCAGATTTGCATGAATTACTAAAAGCTAAAACCCTCCCCCTTTTTCCCTTTTGTTTTGAAGCCAACCTTTTCTTGTCATTGAATCCTCTGTAAAGAGCCTGCTGTTTAATGCTAGCCACATAAAAATTTGATTTTTAAGATGCGTGGGGCAAAGCCAAATTTTCTTATAAAAAGGCCATCTCACACCTCCACAGTTGAGAAGGTCACAGAGGGATTTTACAGTAAATTTCCCATCTTTTGACTATCACCAGAAAATTGTATCCTCATCTTGATTTAATCCTACATTTTTCATCTCTTGTAATAGTTTGACTGCATCTTTGGCGAGGTTAATGGGTTAGTTTCTCATCTCAACAGATTACTGGGTGAAATTTCCATCCTTTATCTGGTCTATTATCTTTTCTACCAGTGCATGTAGAAATGTCTCCTTGATCTTTGTCAGGCGCGTGAGCAAGGATTTAAGAATTGTTCATTGGCCCAGATCATGGACTACATGCAAGTTTTCGACATCTTGGCCGCGCAAAAGTAGTTCTCGTCTTGTTTGAGAAAACAGTTTGACTAAAACTGATCTAAGAATAGCTTTCTCTGAGTTTTTAAGCAATTTAAAGCTCCACTCTTCAATATTAGCACACATTACCTGGGTATCAATTCATTGAATTATTTAGACAAACCAAAACTTACTGAACATTGTTTAACTACATAGAGCAACAACACTTTCATGTTCTGTTGCCGCTGTGATTTTATCGAAATAGTTGGCGCTAGGCAAGTACAGCTAACATTTTTCTGTTCCTATGAACAGAAGAAATGGTAGTTTTATTAGGGGCTGAGACATTAGATCCATTTAAGATAAAGTTGTTAAACAAAAGGCGGCAAAAAGAATGTTAGTAGCATGCAGCATGGCATCTTTACTGTCAACTAGCAACAAGGATTAAAATTGCTAATAGAGTAGGCACATTCTAGTTTCTACATGATTTTTATTTGCCTTTTCTTCGAGAATTTCGTAACTTCTACGAGTGGGGAGTAATTGATACTCCAGATTGTTGGATATAAATCTCTTTTCATTGTAGGTTGGGTCGAGGGCCCCTCTAACCTAGAATTTCTACAGAAGTGCAGTTTGAATAGAAATGTTCTAAAAAGAACTATCTAATTAACATCTTTTTTATTTTAATATCTGCGTAGCTTTGTTCTGCAGCAAAAGAAGCCTAAATTGGAGCTTCTTGGCAGATTCTTTTGAGGCCAAGAAACTCTCTTTTTTTTCCCTTCCTGCCGCGACACAGCTTATAATTCTTGCTTGCGTAAACACATTCTTCCTTGAAGATGATTACTCAAACCATATAATGACATATTTCATTTACTTAAGCAAACTAGGGATAACTCAACTTGAACATCTCTATGTTACATTTTAGAACGATGGCATCGACGAATGAAGCTCCGAGCTGGGCAGATCAGTGGGGTGCAGGCGGAATAGGAGACAGAGGCGACCCCGACAAAGAGGCCAAAGCAAAAGAGAACAACAAGAAGAGCACGGGAGGCAATGCAAAGTCTTTGGCCTCAGCGAGCTTCAACAAGGCCAAGGCCGCTGCGATAACGGGAGCACAGAAGGTGAAGTGTGGGACAAGCACAGGCTTCAAATGGGTTAAGGCTAAGTGCCAGAAGCCGAGTTCTAAATGAATCAATGAATGAATGATCTCTGTTGCAGAGACTGTCAGAAAAGGAAGACGAAATGTTCATGCAGAGAACTGCTTCATTTCTGAAATAGATTGGGAGAAGCTTCGTCCGCGAGAGAGTGTGATGTAATGTTGCTAATCAGAGTGTGTCGCATATAACAGTAGATTTTCTCAGCAATTATTTGATTTGTTTGGGTGTTATTTATCTTTCGTTTCAGGGTGATTGGTTGTGATTTTGTACTTTGATTGAGACCTGCTACTAAGATATATATAATACTTGAATGGGATTGATGTGCAAAGACTCATTTAAACATGCTCAATATCTTCAGAAAAAGCTCACTTGTTTGAATCCTGATGATCAAGAGTTTAGCCATGTTATAATATAAGAGCTCAAGTGACATTCCTTATCTATAATATATGAGCTTAAGTGAAACAACTAGAAAGTTTAGGAGCTGAAATGTCAAACTCAAAAGTCAAGGACCCAACTAAAACCTAATAAGTGTAGGATTAGTAATGCAATTTACCCATACTTTTTGCCTTCTTTAAGAACAAAAGTTGTCTGTTACGAGTATTTGTTTCGCAAAGTTTCTAATTTCTTTATTTTTTTTGTCCAAAAAGTGGGAGCTTGACCTCCAGTAACCTTTACCTCTGAGTCCCCCAACCTGGAACACAAACGCAAGATCCCAAGGCCTAGCTTGATGCCACATCAGAAATTTCTCCTTTTTCTTTTATTTTACCCCCTTCTTTTTTTAAAGAATCAAAAGCTCAAACCCCTTTACACCTCCCCTTAGAGTTGCTCCGACTTTTTTTTTTTCAAATTAACTCTTAAAAGTTCATATTTGGCTAAATAGTCCTGTTAAAAATTTATTTGGCCAAATAACTCTATTCTGTCAAATTCAGTATCAAGATGAAATAATAATTAAAAGACGGTAAATCATTCACCGTATGTAATAAAATTCAAAAGATGGACAAACTAAAGTTAATTTGCCAATTAAAATTTTGATTGGAGCCTTAGCAAATTATAAATTTTATAAAAAACTTATTGTTAAAAAAAATAAAAGCTCCAATTAGAACTCGACCGCAAGACGCTACCCAACGGCGCCCTGATGTCTTACCGTTGGAATACTGTGGTTTGGCTTTTCTCATACAATTTTTAAGAATAATAGGGTGAAATATATGATAGTGCTAGAAACTCCCAACAATTGTAATTTAATCCTTGTTCTTTGAAGTTAATTGATTACTTCCTAACATTATTTCTTCTACAATCTCAAATACCTGGATGCTTTTGCCATCCAAAATCTTTACTGTCAGCTTAGAGTTCTGCATATCACCAGGCACACAGCAGAGATTTTGGATGCTAACAACAAACTCAATGATGACAATATTAGGTAATTTAAGAAACAAATATAAGTAGAGGCACCCAAAGTAGAATTACTGAAAAGTTTAGCCCAAAAAAAAATAGGTAAAGGTCTCATTTGGTACTGTTGACATTGAATTTCTACTCATGTCCTCGGTATTCATATAATTGAATTCACCAAATACATCCTTTTCAATACAGCAAGGAGGAAAAAATGTTTCTGCTAGACTTTCATTCTTGTTGTAAGAAAAAGCCCTAAATAGCATGCAAAGAGTCAGGGAAACACCAGCGCATCCAATTATATCAAAATTTGAGTTAAAAAGAGAAAAGACCTATGATCTTTCATTGTCTAACAGCATTTTGGCAATAGCATTTAGACGAAGACCAAAAAAGTTGCAAATCTAATTTTGCTCTGTCATATCCATTTGCTAAATTACACTTTTGGTCCTCAAACTACGAGGGGCACTGACACTTTGGTCTTGAGACTTCAATTTATTACAATTTCTGACTTAAAAATTTTAACGTTGTTGTAATCAAATCTCACGTTTCCAATTTAGTTAACTAAATGATGATGCGTCGCTCATATAACACTAATGTGGTATTTTAATTATCATTACATCATAAACTATAATACTGTCATATCACCACCATATAAGTAATAAGTCATATTTACTCAACTAAATTAGACTTCAGAACTTGATTGCAATAATCTACAAAGTTCGAACTAGAAATTGCAATAAATTAAAGTTTAAGTACCGAAGTATCACAACTTTCGTAGTTTGAGGACCAAAAGTGTAATTTAGCCCTTTTTTAATAAACTCAAGGATGGCACAGCTATTTATGAGATCATTATAATCAAAACTAGAAAGAATGAACTGAAACCAGATTAATGAATGTTTGCTACGATACTGATGACTTACATCCTGGTTAGCTGCCTAATAAACACTCCCCCATGCATGCATATTAATTTAGGATAAATATTTCTCATTTTTTGGCCATCAATCATTCCCAAAAAGTTGTACACTTTGATCAAGGACCCATTTGGTGGCTAAACAAGCAGGTTTCCAAAACGTATGATTAAAGGTATTTTACACCATTGGCCCCAACCTTTTTTTCCAATTTTTCAATTGAATCTTAACGTTTTCTTTTCTGTAAATTGAGCATGGATGCTTCTGTAAGTTATTTTACAGTTAGGTTCTTGCGCTCCATAGTTCCTTTTATATTTGTCATAACAATTTACCTTTAGAAGTTCTATAATTTTCAGTACTCATAATGTCGTTTACATCTAGGACTCTTAATTGAATCAAATATCTCCTGAGTACCTAACTTGGCTAGTGAGTATAAAAGAGAGATATGACCAAGGCAAAACACCCTAGAAAGAGTCTTTGGACTTGATTTATGGCCAACCGGGCATGTTCAAAAATTAGTCATAATCAGTATGGGAGTCCCAGTTGGAGATTTTATATTGATAGAATTATAATCAGTATGGGAGTCCCAGTTGGAGATTTTATATTGATAGAATTTTTTTTGTTTTTTAATGTTCACTGTCTAGTTTACGATACTCTTCATTTCAAATTATGTTAAAAGAGTCATAACTTGGTGACAGATAAATCTAGGAAAAGATTCAAATGGTTTCCAATATCCTTTTGGAATCATCTTAACCTTATCATATATGATCATATATGATAAAGAGGAAATTTGATAAAAAAGGGACAATGCACATGACATATTAAATAATAAAGTAAGGCCTCATTTGGCATCATTGTCATTTTTCCTTTTCCATTTTTACACTAATTCTTTATTATTTGGTTAGCTTGTAATACACTCCGCCCAAGTGATGGATGACAACATGTTTGAAAAAAATCTTAAAAGAAAAAAGAAAAAAAAATTACTTCCCAATTTTTATATTTTGTCGCCAAACAAATGCCTTGCGAGCAATCTACCGTCCCTTTCGACACTATTTCACATAGAGCTTCTGCTTTAAAACATAGAATAATGACAACAATACCAAGCAAGGCCTAAGTTTCTCTTGCACACCAAAATCCTTTTTCTTCTATCTCTTTCTAATTTTGCACTTCTTCCTTTTCTCAACTTAGTAGGGATGTTGTTGCACACTATACCAACTTTACGAACAAATCTAAGACCAGTATACAAATTTTTCCCATTTCTGTGTATCCAATGCCAATAATCAGCAACATCAGTATTAACTTACATGATTTACGCTAATAATCATTGTAATAACCAGCAATTGCATGTTGTATTCAGATGAGCAACCTCGTTACAGTGTTGTATGTATAATCATCAGGAGTCACTCCTCTAAGCACCATGAAATCATGCAATTCAATAACTTCATTCTGATTACAGTTCCTACTGAATGCAGTAATCACAATAGTGTAAGTAATTTGATCAGGTAGCTGACCTGTATCGAACATCAGTTTCAGAAGCTCTTTTGCTCGTTGAAAGCAGCCAATCTTGCACAGGAAATTTATTAAGGCATTGTAAGTGACTGTATTAACCTCGATGCCAACTCTTCTCATTTCATAACACAGAGAAAATGCTTCATTAACCATTTGGTGGCTTAAACATCCATTGAACAATGTGCTGTATGAAATAACATCAAGCAACACCCCTGCTCTTCTAAGCTCGTCAACTACGGTTCTTGCTACATCTAAAGACCCATCTTTGCATAGCCCATTAAGAATTGAATTATATGTTAAGATGTTAGGTTTATGCCCTTCCCTCACCATGCCATCATATATACAAATAGCTTCATCTATACTCTTCTCCTTGCAGTATCCATCTATTAATGTACTATATGTAAAGATATCAGGTGTCAAACCACAAGCTATCATGCTGCCGACTAATTGATTTGCCTCTTTGATCCTCCCATTCTTACACAAATAGTTGATGAGACTATTAAAAGAAACAACATCCTCGACAAACTTCTGCTCCCTTATTTGCTTATGATATCCTACAGCCTCTGAGACTAACCCATTTCTACAACAACCATCAACAACAATCGCATGCGTGTGTTGGTCTGGAGGCGCATGATTCTCTCTCATGTCGGATAATAAAAGACAAGCCTCTTCGACATATCCCTGCTTAAAAAGCCAATTCATGAGCGAATTATATACGACTGTATTAGGCACGAAGCCTTTTTCCACCATCTCATTAAACAATCGAAGAGCCTCTTCGAGTTTCCCTTCCCTCGCATAACCATCGATAAGAGTTGCAAAAGTTCTGACATTAGGCAGTATCCTTTTTCCAATCATATCTTCCCTAACAATTTCCTCGCCACTAGTCGATCTCCCAACCTTGCAAAGCCCGTTAATTATGCTATTGTAAGTAATAGAATTAGGCTCAACATTCATCCCCGACAAAATGGACATATGATGCATAAGTTTGAGAGCGATATCGACTTCACGATTCCTACAAAATCCATCTACAAGCATATTAAAACTAACAACATTAGGAGAAATCCCCTTCTTCAGCATTCGATACAGAACCGAGAAGGCCTCCCAAACTCTGCTCTGTTTACACAAGGCGTAGATGATCAAATTGAAAGTGTTCACATTTTCAGCATACCCAAAAGAAAGCATTTCCCTATACCTCTTCCAAAACCCTGAAAGATCACATTTTGCCACCAGGAGATGATTCAAAAAGTTATTCCGCGCATGAATCGAAACCCGGAAACCTTTCAACCGCAAGTTCTCGATCACCAAATAGGCATCTTCAGAAGCACCAATCTGAGTGCAAGCCCTAATTAACGCATCGTAAACATCAGGAACCGAACTACAAACCCTAAAACTCTTACCCAAAGATCCCAAAAGCTCCAAAACAGAGACACCATCTCGCCGCATCAACCGCTTCATGAGAAAAACAGCTTCTTCGAACTTTCTCGAAGAAACCAACACATGGATCATGATCGAATGGGTCTCCAAACTGAGAAAAGAGCCATTTTTGGGCCCCTTTTCCCTTTCCACCCAATTGAAGAAACCCAGCGCCGATTCCGGCGAACCTCGGGATCGAAGAACGGCGCAGCGAACGATTGAATCGGTGAGAATCGGGGAGAATCGTTGTAGGAAGCTCCATTTGTGGTGGCGGAGGTTCCTGGAGATGGATTCGACTATGACCTCGTCGTCGTTGGGGAGAGGGGGGAGAGGAGGGAAGTGGAGACCGCACCTTGGGTTACTGGAGTGGAGGGGTTTGCTTCGTCGAAGGAGACGGAGTGCGGGAGCAAGCATAGAGCATTGCGGAGTTCGTTAATGGCGGAGGGAGAGATTTGGGGACGGAGGAGGTATAGAAGGTTTCAAACGAGGGTTTTAGGGCTTTTGGCGGAGAAAATATTGCGTGCACCTGGTGCACCGGTGCACGGCTCCCCGCACCCTATATTTTATTGCCAATGTTTTAAAATGGGTAACCTTCTTATACCACTCCCGTACTTTCGCACTTTCTCAATTTAGTGTCATGTGGTTTAAAATATATTAAGTTAGTGTCTTGTGGTTTCATTTTTATCTTTTCGTCAATTTTTTTGTTAATATTTTGTTAAATTATATAAAAAAAAAAAATTCAGATATTCTAACTAGATTTATCGAATATTCACTTTAGTACCCTTTAGTTTTAACTTTGTCGCTGATTTAATGAAAAAAATTAGTGGAATCGATGATAAAAAAAATAAAAATGAAACCACGAGCACTAAATTGATACTAAGGTTTTAAGTGTCCGTCGGAACGGGCCGTATCCACCCTGCCATACCGTGCCAACAAGATACCGGCACGATACAGACCCCCTGCCAATGGCGTAACTCAAAATCCTCTATTCTTTAAATTAGTAAGTAATTTTCTCAATAAAGTTCAAAAGATGTGATAAAAAGACATAATAAATAGTTAGAATATTTTGTTGCTAAAGAAAATAAATAATTCATGCTATTATATATCGGCACGCAAGAATTTTTTTGACCAGCACGGTTCTGCACACATCGTGCCGTACCGTGCTGACAAGTTTCCAGCACGATCCCGTGCCACAGCACTTAAATCCTTGATTGATACACTTTAAACCATAGGGTATTAAAGGTGAGAAAGTGTGAAATCACAGGAGTAGTATTTGAAGTTTACCCTTTAAAATTGAAATGTAATATGATTGAAAAATTAACACTGATTAATCAAAACAATTAATTTCTCGAAAGTCTCATAATCCAGTTTACCCATTTTAAAATTAATACCAACTAACCACTTCACTTATCATAACAAAGGAGTCCACTTCACTTATCATAACAAAGGAGTCCAGGATCATCCGAACTTTTAAGAAAGTGGCATGAGCGGGAATATATGATATCTTTCATAACGCCTTTAAGTCTGTTTGCAAGCACCTTGGAGATGATCTTCAGACCACCGTTGATAACGTTGATAGGCCTAAAATAACTTGCACATTTAGCCCCCTTTTTTTGAGGGGCAAGACAGATGTAAGAATAGTCAAAAGCTCAAAGTTTAAAGTACTTTCGAATAGTTTCTAAAAGATATTAAAGAGATCTACTTTAAACACTCAGATAGAACCTCAAGTTGAACCCGTCCGGCCTGGGTGCTTTACAAGATTTTAAGTGTCCGTCGGCACGGGCCATATTCATCGTCCCAACCGTGCTAACAAAATACCGGCACGATACAGACCCCGTGCCGATGACACAGCTCAAAACCCTCTATTCTTGAAATTAGTAAGTAATTTTCTCAATAAAATTCAAAAGATGTGATAAAATGACATAATAAATAGTTAGAATATTTTGTTGCTAAAAAAAAATATATTTCAAAATTTATTTTTTGCAAATAATAATATTGCGTGCACGTGGTTCGGATCGGGTACACTAGGTTTGGTTCGGGTTCTGGTTTGGGTCAGGTTCGGGTTCGGTTCAAGAGCTCTCTTCCTAAGGTCAGTAGAGGTGATAAAAAAAAGTAATAATAAAATTTATTTATTTTTTAAAAAAATCTAAACTTTTGTTATTTTATAATTATTTTTATAAATTTTTAATTTTTTAATCAAAATACCAATTTAAATAGAAATAATTCATTATTATTTTTAAATTTTACATAATTTTAAAAAATTTAAGAGGTCGGCCCGGGACTTCCGGATGGCCACATTACGCCCCTAGCTGTACCAAATTTACAGCTCTCATGCATCCAACTAGTATTCAGTTCTGATATCAATTGTAACAATCTGACTCGCTTGCAACAATGACTCGATGGGTCCAAAGCACCGTTCCAAACTATCGATCCAAAATATTTAAGCTTAGTTATTATTATTATTATTATTAGCGTTGAGGCCGCTTATATTTTAAATCAGAATTCGATGTAGGACTATTGGGGCACTGGAGCGGTAGGGGCGGATCGAGGAGGAGCTGATCCGGATACCGAAGGACACGGTGGCGCGGATGCGGGAGGTGGTGATCGGGATGATCCTGCTGGGCCGAGGGGCGGCGCTTCCACGACGCCGCCGACATGGCGTCGCCGAGCTCACCGAGCGTGCGCGGCGGCGCACGCTGAGTGAGTCCAACAACAATAGTACCAAGTAAATTAAATTGGACAAGAGAGAGATCTCCATTAATATCGTCTACATTGTTTGCCACATTTTCTCTCTTATACTTTTTCAAGTATTGATTTAGCCTCCAAATTATGCTCTTGCCTTGAACAAGCTCCAACCATGTTCTTTGAGTGCAACAAAATGCTGGTCTAAACTGGAATAGTTTTTAACTCAAAAAGTTCATCTAAAAAGAATCAGATCAGAAATAATTGCAACATTCTTTTGCTCGCATGCATCTTGACTATCAAGAGAATCATATCATGTGCAAATGATAGGAGAGATAACAAAACGAAAAACAAATTGAAAATATGGTAATAAATGACAAATGTATAAATAATTTTAACATGTTTCACTCAAACAACTGATCACAACGATTTGTAGGGAGCATTTATTTATTTATTTATTTATTTCATTAGTTATTATAAGAATTTATATATGTTTTTATATATAGTATAGACTATAGACTATATTCAAATTTAACTGAGTTTATTTTATAAAACATCTCTCATCTGTATATTTATATGCCGCGAATATATTGACTCTTTTTTCTATCGCATATACTACATGCATGACTCTAGGATGATGGTTATAATCATAATTTTATATTATTGGAGAGAAAACAAATTATAACCACTTTTGAATTTTTTGAAGCCCTCCGTATTATTAAAAAGACCAGTTTCTTATGAACTCCTATCTACTATTTATTTTTTTCAAAACTTATCTTATATTTTCAAAATATCCACTAAAAATTCAAATCTTCCCACTAAACCCTCAAAATCAGGGATATATTTTAAAAACCGAACATTTTTCAATGGCAAATTTTGAAAAATGGGTAATTTTGGTAATTATTCTTTATAAAAATAGTGCTTTTTAGTCGGCATATTATCAAACGAGACCAAAAACTGCAACCAAAAGTGATTTTAATCTTACAAATCCATAATGCTAGGATTTATGAAATTTTTTAAAATTTTAGTACTAAATAAAACAATAAAACTAATATAAAATAATTAATGATCAAAATAGTGAAGTTATAAGATTAAAATTCATTTGTGTTGATAAAATTAACATTCCTCAGCCAGTAATGGTAATTAATTAGTAGTCCAAAATTAAAATTGGAGTGAAGCACCGGATTCAAAAACTTAATAACGAAGCGCATATCATGCTACCTTTCTCTTTCAAAAATAAAAACTACATTTTTTCTACTGCTCTCTATAGGAAATGTTCTTTTTATCATTTTCTTAAACTGTGTTTTTCAAAACTATATTTTTATGATAATCAAGCAAGCTCTATCTTAATAAAACACTTACGTACTTTTATTCGGAAAAAAGAAACAAAACAAAACAAAACAAAACGCATACATTCTCATTCATAAACACCAAAACAAGCATACTACTAAAACCACGCGCACAACAACATAAACACAAACTCATACAAATTCACATACAAACTAAAACTACGCGCACAACAACATACATATGCATGCATGCATGCATTAATTCATCAGAAATATAGTAAATTTGTACCAACCACTAGCTATCACTCGCCAGTCTCCGGCGACGGGGTCGTCGACCTTTTCTTGGTCCTTGTCGATCTGGATCGGCCCCTCGTCCTCCGCCGACCGCACGTCCATCCGTGTCCAGTTCTCCCCACCCGCCACTGACTCGTACGTCGTCGGTGTCTGCGACCCCACCTGCCGCGCCGCCCCCCACATTCTGTCGAACTGCTTTCATCAAACACAAAACATGCATCAACAAAACTACTTATGCCGCATCAAAGTTTCTTTTAGGCATTATCTCGAACACCCTTCGGACAATAACAACAACCAAAAGCAGAAAAAGTAGTGCAGCACATCACCCTAATCTCTTTTAGGCATTCCGTCGAACAGCTTTCATCAAACACTAAACATGCATCAACAAGGTTACAAAACTACTTATGCCGCATCAAAATTTTCTTTTAGGCATTATCTCGAACACCCTTCGGACGACAACAACCAAAAAGAGAGAAAGAAAAAAATTGGGTTGAGTCTGTCAGACAACCTCAGAGCCAACCCGACTGGCTTTCGCCGGTCAGGGACGATCCTCTACAGCAGGAGATTCGCAACGAATCTCAGCCGTCAATCACGCTCTGGCTCTGAGGACATGTTTCATCCACCAGACTTTGTTGCCTGTCTCCTTTACACTCAAGGACACAGTTGTACAACCTATAGAACAGATCCTGTTCAAGTAAGGTCGTGCTCTGTAGCTTTCTTTTGTTGTTATATACGTTAATGTTTCGTTTTTCATATCCGATGTGGGACTAAAGGAATCAAACACGTTAATGGGTACGGGTACGAGAAAAGGACATCCGAAATCTTATTTGAATATGAACATAACGGATTTACTTGATACCAAATAGGTATAGTTTTAATTAGAGATATAACAAACCAAAAGGTGATGGTATCATGTGCAATTAATTATAATTTAATAATAATTTAATTTAATATTTAGTATATTAAGTTGTCGGGTTTTTTTTTTTTTTTTGTGCTTGGTTGTGGGTTTGAGTTTTTATATCCGGCCGAGTTCGGGTGCAGTTTCGGATTGTGACTTGTCAACTGCACGAACCGACCCGCTGGCGCACGGAGCCCAAAAGACATTATTATTAGGCTAGGCCCAAATTAGCTCACTAATGTTAGGCCCTTGGATTATAATGGGCCTAGTGTGAGCCCATTAGGCCTAATGAATACCTTATGCAATTTATCCTGTTAGTAATAACGTTACCTCTTTTAATATTGCCGCTTACAATTTCTACTTCTCCTTAAAGAAAAAGGAGTAAAAAAAAATCAATGATTGGATCTCCTCGTGTAATTTCATTTTTATAGTAGTAGTAAAGTCAATGTATCTATTCAAACACTATATTAACCAAGCTAAAGCTAGAAAACAAATCGAACTCGACTCGTGAAGAACTTGCCAAAGAATTTGTTATGGTAAAGATTACATCTCATAATTATATGGAGATAGGGGAGCACGACTTGATAGGACAAAACGCTTTGTCGATTAATGGGATAGTAGTTGGAATATATACATAGAGTTTGGCTATTATATTCTTATGAGTACGATCACCCTCGTATTCATAAATTATTTTTGATGATAGAGCTTTCGAATTAACGATCCATATTGTTAAATATTATCTAAAGTATTTAAAACTTCTAGAAATCAAATTTCATAATTTTTCGACATCATTTACCTTACGATCAAAAGGCCACAAAATTGACAAGTTTTGACGGCCGATATGGGATACTTGCTAATTTAACGGTGTAAAATAATCGGAATCGGTTGAACTTTTGATAGAAAATTCTATTAACTACCTAGATAAAAATCAATAACTCCGATCTTACATTGAAGGATTCAATCATCCATTTTTAGGACGTCGTTCGATTTTGACTGTTCATTTTATGCCCGCTTGACGGACTTAATTATGATTTTGAAGAATTACGAAATTTATTTTCTAAAGTTTCAAATACTCTAGATCGTATTTAACGGAGTGAATCGTTGATCCGGAAGCTCCATCATCGAAAACAACTTGTGAGTACGAAGGGCTTTATACTCATAAGAGTATAATAGCTTACTCTATATACATATATATAATGTTTCACAGAATCTTGCTTTTAGATGAAAGTGCAAAGGTAGATTAAATGAATGCTCAATCTTTATTGTTCATCACTTAAATAAAAGGACAAATAAATAAAAACTAAAAATAAAAATAGTGGAATAGATTTTGAATCCCAAGCTAAATTATTATATAATAGATAATAAAAATTAAGGAAAAAAGAAACTTATCATTCAGTCCAATGAAAATAGAGAAAAAGATCCAACAAAGTCATTGGATCATCTATTCAAACACTTGGGAAGGGGATGGCGGGGGTAGAGAAAGGAACTCCCTTCAGTCTAATCGAAATAGAGATGGATTCAATGTAGCTCTCGCATTAGAGATGGATTCTTTTCTTTCTTTCTTTTTTTGAGATATAGGTAGCATGCTACCCGCTTCGTTTATTTCATTTAGAAATAAACTTAGCAAGAAATGCAAATCAACTAGGATTCAAACTTGGAACTCCGGGTACCAACCATCAAGCCCTTTGCCACTTGCGCTAGGGACGGACGATCATCAGAGATGGATTCAACATAGCTCATGCATCATCCATTCAGACACCGAGGGATGCTTCTTGGCATTTTGATGAATGAGTTGGCAACTAACCTAACCCTACATCCATCTATGACTGAACTGAAGGAAGCTCTACTCTTTTTAACCAATAAATAGTTTTAGCTTTGAAATAATTGTTGTGCTGCTTTGTAATAGTTTCTTTACTTGAGAAGTGAAAAACCGTTATTTTGCTACTAAAATTTTTTGAAGTTGCTACTATATAATATTCGATATAAAGATAATAGGGCTTCCAAACGGTAACAACAAGTGAAAGATTTTGCTACTATTTTAATACTAAAATTTTTTTCAATACCTCTTGCTAAACGGCATGAATAAACTATAACTAAAATAAGTAAACTCAACACTCATTCTTATGTAGTCTAATTAATTTTCAAGAAATTAAGAAAAATTTTAAAAAGAGATGATTGCATATGATTTTTTTTGCTTAATTGTAGGATGCACAAATAAACAAAGTTTGATAGTTCAATCTCAGTTGTTCATCACTTTTTATATAAATAGAGTAGTAAATGATGGCATAAAAATTGAACAAATTTGAAATTATAATAAAAAGAGGAGAAAGATTGAGATAGAGCTTTTTAGTATTTTCTTTTCAACACACTCTTCATCTTTGTAAAACTATCTTTCACATATCCTCCCAAAGATAGTATAGAATCAATAGCAGAATACATTTGACCTCTAAAATATAGAGATGTCTCATAACACAAGAGAGAGAAAAGAAGAAGAAAAATTATTTTGTAAGAGAAAGAAGGCTTCCATGTATGAATCACTTGCCACTCATGGTTATGAACACAATAAAGGAGGGTCCCTTAAATAACCAAGAGAAAAGTAGAGATAACATTATAAGAGTAAAAAAAACAAACAAACAAACAAACAAAACACTTGCAATATACACTTTAATGATGTCTTCTGCTACAACCTTTTATTTGCCTCTTTGCATTTTGTCCTATCTTAAGTTACGCCCAAAAGTCAATTTTAAGCTTAAATAAACATGATATGGAATATGTTCTTAACCACTTAACATTAATTTTCTGCTTTAAAAATAGTGCAACATGCTACATATCACAGAAAAAAGTGTGCAGGAATTAATTTGGATCCTATATGTGTAATAGAATAATGCCATTGCACCAATTTATCTCACAAATGGCCAAGCAAAAATGAAAAAGTGTCTAATATTGCTATATTACATTATTGTGTACTTAGCAATTGTTGACCCAAATTTATTCGTAGAAATTAATCTAATTCTAAATATTAATGGAGGAATCTTAAATGAGAATAATCAGAAACTATTTGCAAATGCATTCAAAATAAGAGATGTTATCAAATATTAAAATAAATATTTCAAAATTTTCTATTTTAGCCATTTTAGATTATATATGGTACGCAGTAAGAATAGAGTTACCATCCATGCTCCATCCTCGTGACCAACGTAGCTTAATTCGTGTGATTGGAGAGGCTGTTTTTGCGCATCAAATTTAGCCGAAATTTAACACTCAAACTATGCAATCCTTACGTTAGTAGGCATGTTAGACCATAGTTAGTTAATTCGCGAATAATTCGCGAATTATTCGCGACTTTTTGAAAACCAGAATTAAACGGTTAATTTCGAATTTTGGGAAAAAATTCGGAAAAAAACGGAATTTTTGGAGTAAAAATGTGCGTTCGCGTATTATTCGCCGAGCCGAATCATTCGGCGAAAAGAAACGGAGCGCACACGCGCCTGCCCGCACCACCCGGGCCTGCCCGCGCCTGCCCGCACCACCCGCGCCTGCCCGCACCTGCCCGCACCTGCCCGCGCTCCTGCAGTCCCGCATGCGGTCTTGCGCTGGCTTGCCCAAAACAGTAAACTACAAAAAAAAAAAGAAGAAAAAAAATCTTTCCAAACATCTAACCTAAGACCCAAAAAAAAAAAAAAAAATCTTTTCAAATTTTTACTTAATTATCTTAATTTTGTAGCTATTTATTTCTATATTTGTAAAAGATATGAATATTTATGCTAATAGTATAAATCTTGAGAGAAAAAATTTAATTTAATAGCCGAATTTTTTATCCCGAATTTTTAATTGGTAAACGTATAATATCCGAATAAATCACGTATCCGAATAATTGATGAATCTGTTTTTTAGCCGTATTTTTCAACGAATTTAAAAATTAAAAGACGAATTTTATCCGAATTATACCCGTACCGAATTTTTGCCGAATCCGAATTAACTAACTATGTGTTAGACACTAATTTATAAATCAAGATCCTCATTTTCAGCTACAATAACTGACAATCAGATAATTAGAAATTTTATAATAGTTACAAAACATAGTTTTATTTGACAATGTACTATTTTACAAGTGCTAAGAAACAATTATGGCAATTTTCTAAAATTACTGGCATACTCATTTAAGATATAAGGTGTTGTTACATTTATACTAAACATTCCTAATTTTTTTTCTAGTCAATTTTTTAAAATTACATGTGGCAGTAGTAAGAATAGGGTTACCACCTATGGCAGATCCTCATAAGTAGCTTAGCTCTATTCGTGTGATGAGAAAAAATGCTTTCTTAATTCAACCTCAAAGATAATATCTCATTGCGTGAATTTTAACGGCCAAATCAAGTAACACCATTCTCAGGCATTAGATTTTAGCATTTATTATCTTTAACCATTTCAACTTGAAAAACGTATCATTAATTATTCAAACAATCCATATACTGTAATTAATCATCTACTTTTTATTTCTAATCACTTTTTTCTAACAATCATTAGTATTTCAAAAAAAAATAAACTGATGCCATGTAAATATTCAAAATAAGGGGGCTAAAATTGTTATGTGTAAATATATGTGACAAAATTTAATAAAATAAGGTGCAATTGGCTTATTGCAACGGATAAATTATGTGGTTAATCAACATTAATATTTTAAAATTGAGGGCCCATATATAAGTGGTTCATGTAAGTCTAGTTCTATTTTTTCTTAAAATTGCATGAGAATGTTATGTACAATTGTAATTGGAGTAAAACTATATTGCTTTTAGAAATAAATAGGATTATACATTTTTGATAATTAAGCATCTGAATCGAAAATTGATATTGTTAAAGCAAATCTAAACTATTTAAACTTATAAAAATTAAATTTTATATGCTTTTGATAATATTTATATTTGCCTAGTATTTAGTGGTCTCAAAATTAATACTTTTTAAGAACTAGTACAAGATGAATTTCGCCATTTGATTGCTAGGTAAATAATAACATGATTAAATTCAATCTTTAAAATGTTAACATAATCTAAATTTATTTAACAATGAAAATTATTAATTTGACCAGATGTATCGACTAGTCATTAATACTGCAGTATTGTAACCTTACACCTAGTAATGGATCCAATTTTTGTCTTAATTAATTACACCATTCATCATCATCTTTCCAAATCTTTTATCTGATTCACATCCCTAACCTTTATTATTTATTCTATTTAGTCGCATCGTTACAATTGCCATTTATTCTGATGAAAATAGCAACAACACCAATCAATAACGGTCACCTCACCACCACATCTACACTAAATTTTGCTAGAGTAAATATATTTTTTAATGATAAAAATTTCTAAGTGAAATAAATCTGACAGAAGATAAAACTCAATTGTAAAGAAGAAAAAGGATAAACTGTGATGCATGTAATATTATAATTCTTAAATTTTAATTCGTTACAATTTCAAATTCAAACTCCACAAATTATTACGATCAAGACTCACAACCAAATTTAGTTGAGTAAATATTAGTGTATTACTGATGTAAAAATAATGTGTCATCTTAATTATTATCACATCACTAGTTACAATAGTATTATATTACTTCTTATTACAATACTGTTATATTGCTGGTACATTAGTGACACATTATTATTTAGTGAACTAAATTAAGTTACGGAGCATAATTATAATAATTCAAAATTTTTGAATTAAAAATAATAATAAATTAGAATTGTGGCAATTTTTAAGAATCAAAATGCCATGTACATCATATAGTTTGAGCACTAAAAAAAATAAAATTTAGCCAAAAAGATTAAAAATTGGAACCAGGATGAAAAACCGAGGATGGGAACTAACCAACGGCGTGCGATTGTTGTGGCATTGGCCCCCTCTCGTGTTCGGACGGGGTGGGTTTCACGCTTGTTTTTTTTTTAGGGTTTTCGCAAATTCGGGCCCAACCGCGATCGAGCACGAGGAGGGTTTCCGCCGAGGCGATTCCGAGCCCTAAAATCTCACAATTGTAGCAGTTTCCCGAAGCCACCACCACCACCACCACCGCGAAGCAGTGCGAGCGAGCGAGCGAGCTCGAAACCAGAATCTCTCGTCGCGAATCGAAACCCCTCCCTAATTCTCCTCCTCGCGCCAATTCGCACTCCCACGGATCGATCGAAAGGGTACCATTTCCTCACCCTCTTTGATCCGATCTTACATGCTTAATTTTGTTTAATTTGAGCGGCGATTTCATTTTTTTTCAATTTCGGGGATTTGGAGCCCTGATTCTGAATTTGATTTGATTTGATTTTATGTTGTTGTTGTTGTTGTTTTTTTTTTTTTGAAGTTTGGGTCTGATTTATGGTACACATGGTGAAGATATTGGGATTTTTTGTTCGAATTTGAAAAAAAAGGATTTTTATTTGATTCGTTGCTAATCTCCATTTTATATACTGAGAAATCTCGATCGGAGTTTATGGATTCGTGGTTATGTATTAGTTTAGGTGATAATGTATCGGAAAATTACTTGATTACGAGGCATTTTGAAATAGGGCCTTGAACTTTATTCTTTCTGATTCGCAATTTCCTAACTTTGATTTGTTTTGATGTGAGTTTTTTTTCTTTAAATTGATTTTCAGAATTTTTTTTTTTTTAATGATCGGTGAATTTTGACAGCTACAAACTATTTTCCATCTAAAGGAAGTGTGGATTTAGTTAGTAATTAATGACTAATAGCTAATGCTGCAGTTGATTTTGACAAAAGCTCCAATTCAAATGGCTCAAATACCTCGAAGAAAAATAAATGAAAGTTGAGGAGGCTCTAATCAGAAAATATAAAGTTTAGGGGCATATCTCAAAATGTTCTGCAGTTGAGGGGTTCTCCATACATTAATACCTTAGTTTTATCTTACGTAAGCAGGTGTAGAGTAGAGCTGTATATTTCTACCCTTTCTTGGTCTGAATTTGAATAGTCTGAACTGCCATACTGAAGCAGAAGTAATTAATTCAAAACCATCTTGCTCACTTGAATTATATTAAGATAGCGGTGAACATTTTGTCCAGAATCATGTGCATGCTTAATAATATTTCTTTATGAGATCTAACAATTTTGAAATTTAGCATGTTTGGTTACACGTAAAAAATTCTTGTAGTGATAAAAATTTATTTGTGATCTGAAAACAATATCAAATGGTATTGTCTTTTCAAGTGAAGTTTTGATGTTCATTTTGGAAACAGACTTGTTTATTGTAGTTGGATTTTATGTAAAGTCGAGAAAGAACTAATACTTTTATTGTTAGCAAATTTCTTGAAGATTGATGAAAAGAAGTGATTAATTATCTTTCTATGAAGAATTCTGTGCTAAGTTCCATGAAAATAGATTTTAGAAGCTCTTTTTAATGGATCTTAAGTAAATTTCTGAAATTCAGCTTTGACAAAGGTTTTAACAAACAGCAAGAGTAATTTTTAAAGACATGAAACCGCTAAAGTAAACTTCTTTTCTAGTGCACAATTTTAAAGTAGTGCTGAATATTATGTTGATATCTATGTTATTCTCCAATGGAAGATGGTGAAATTGTTGATTTAGTTGTGAGAATCTGTTGGAATCATAGTTGAGAGATAAAGATGATGAATGGTGTGCCCTAGGGTAGGTTAGTGTTGTTTTCTTATAGTAGATAATTTCACTGATGCCAGAGACAAGGCATTGAGTTTTATTAGAGTTCACATGCTATTTTTCATTTGTAATTTAGGTTGGGACTTGGGATGGATAATATGGTTTCACCAGATAGAAGTTCAGAAGAGGCCTACAAGGAGGCTGAGACGTTAAAAGTGGGAGAATGTGAATTTAACTCGGTTGAAGACAAGGATTCTCAGGGTAAGAGGTCTTTAGAACAGGAAGATGAAGAAATTGTTGAAAGAATGCCAATTGACTCACATCTTGAGGCTTCGCCTAAGCATCCTGTAATTGAATCTGATTCAGTTAGTCCAACTTCAACTTCCCAGAAAGCTGCAGAGCCACATTTACTAGTTGATTCGGATATGCAAAAAGATTCGGGAAGGGGAGTTTCAGATCGCATTGCTGAGGGAGAGAAAATACCCTCACAAGATTATAACATCCAAAGCAGAACAGATGAGGCTGATGAAAAATTAGATATTTGTGAGGAACCAGATGTGAATAACTGTCATGAGAAAATTGATGACAGTGCTCGTGACCATGAATGTACGAATTCAACTTCTTTTTCTGTGACAGATAATAAAAGTTTGAAAAGTACATCTGAAGTAGCTAATTTTGATCAGGTTGAGCTTAACAATGAGATAATGGATGATGAGAATTTAGGCCATTATACTGAGTCGAAGGAAGATAATGACACCTTAGAGAAGGCACCTTCTCATAATGAAGGGGTGGGAATGGATAGGTCTCCTAAAGCTCAGAATGGTATACCATCTCCAGAGAGAAAATCAGTTCAGTCAAGAAGCCCTTCTACAAGGAAACACTCACGCTCTCCTGAAAAGAGTAGTGCGGGTCGCAAAAGGGCTTCTTCACATGAACGCTCATCTCCTCCTGTAAGAAGGAAGTCATCATCTGAGAAGGCATCGTATAGAGATTCTCGCCATAGAGACGACTCCCCGCGACGTACATCTGTGTCACCTCGAAGGCGGGATTCGCCACGTAGGAGGGACAGGTCAACATCACGATCACCTCCAAGGAAGAGGGACTCTTCGGGGCACAGAAGAGACCACCGTGGTAGATCTCGATCAAGGTCTCCCAGTGCAAGGGATCATTACCGCCGATCACCAAGGTATTGACTTACATAAGTTGGTGTCAAAGGTTAGCTTCTCTTTAAATTATTTTGGCTTTTCGGATATTTCCCCTCTCTTAATCATGCTACTATATTTCAAAATTATTGTTTTTTCGACTTTGTATTTCTTATCATCTTAAATGGGACTTATTTTTTTTGGGATGACTATTGAATTCCAATGCAAAAGTTTGCTGGAATAACTGTGCATATACCATGGTCAGCATATCTCAATTTTGAATTTTTAATTTAAACAATCACTTTGCAGAAAAAAAAAAAGAAGAAGAAAGTGCTATTCTTTACTACAGCTATTTAAATTGTTAAAGCCCATGTGATCTGCTTACTTGTTTACTGGAAGTTCTGCTTTTGATTTTGAGTATTATCTCAAACTCTTGGACCTATTTAAGTTAAAGGTACAATTCACGGTTGGAACTGAAGCAATTGAGGAATGAGATTAAACATGGCACCTTACCGGAAAGTTTATTAACAGACTTATTGATGAAAATCTGAGAACATGTATTTTCTAACGTTTCTAGCATGTGACCGGGTAAAATCCGTTTGATTATTTAGTATTGTCTATCTTTTTTCATATAATTAAGGTACTCTTGTTTATGATGGCAGGAAAAGGCACTCACCCAGGCGAAGATCCCCTCCATCAAGTTACTATTCTCGCCGACGTTCTCCCAGGAGACCTTGGTCACCACCCCCTAATCGTAATACTGGAATAGGTAAGCCTGGAAGGAATTTGTTTGTTGCAGGTTTTAGCTATGTCACAACTGAGAGAGATTTGGAGAGGAAATTCTCAAGGTTTGGACGCGTAACAGATGTTCGCATTGTTCGTGATAAAAGGTGACCTTGTTTTCTTTGGACTTTGCTAACTATTAAGTTATTCTTTTCAAGATTTTTCTTCATACCTATAGCTATCTTTGTTTATTAATCACACAATAGAGTTAATTTTTCTTGTTTGAAAATAACTAGCTGCATTATGGCTAGACTCCTATGGTTAGACTCCTATGTTGTAAAATTTTTTTCATTCCATAGAAATATGAAGTTATCTGTTGTATTAAGTAATTTGCTGCATTATCTTGATTGATATATTACAGATTTTTTTTGTTCTGATGCCTAAAGATGTCCACGGAAAAAACTATTAAGACAACAAGTTGATGCAACTCTCAAGTTCACTACATTTGCTTTTTGGTAGTTTTTTAATGCAAAAATGGTTATTATTTGTGGTTGTTGTAGAGACACAAGCGATATCTCTGTGATGTTCATGTATCTTCTTTGACACTTAGTACATCTGTGATATTTTACTGTTACCTTCTTTTCAACCAAATATATATTTATTAAGTTTAAATATTGACAGAGGCCTTGTGTCATTCTTTTACTTTTGAAGTCCCTACAAAATTAATATTTTCTCTTGTAGACTAATTTAGAATCGCCAATCAGCTTTTAAGTCCTTCCCATTGCATTATCTTGTACATTGGTTCTCCTCCTTTCTCATTATTTGTGTGATATCCTCGTTCTACCAAACATTTCCTATTAACCTCCTGAACTGTATACAATATTCTTTATTCAGAGTAAATGTAACGTATGTTCTTATGTGTACTCTTAAGAGTAGTGGATCACATCTTGTGTATAATTTTTTCTGCACTGTTTTCTCCAGTTAACTCCATTGAAGTTGTCATCCCTATTGTTAATCTGTGGAAGAAACTGTCTGAAGAACATCTATAGTTTTGCTTGAGTCCAATATTAGTGTAGGTAGAAAAACTCGAACCATCTTTCTTCTTTTGGAGTTTTTATGGGGAGCCCCATGTTGTGTTCACTTCTTGCTAATAGTCTTGGTCAATTTCTTCTTGGTATAGCTTATAGACATAAGACTCATACATATTGCAAGATTCATCGTCTTAATAAAATTATATTTGCCTCCACATTTATCTGTTGATGGTTCTCCTATTCTTTGGATTATCTTGTAGATATTCTAACTAGCTGATGTGGTTTTACTCCATTATGCTCATATGAATTTCTCGTCTTGGTTTCTTTGCCGTATGCTGTCCTCTGTAAATCTTCTATGCCCATCTTCATTATTGAAGTTGCTTTTCTCTGTTGTGACATTCATATAATTTTGTGGAGGCTAGAATTTAAGATAGATCATCTAGAAGTAGACATATTATGGTCATTGTAGTTCAGATCCGAGTTCAGATCTACTTTGACGAAGAGAAGTAGAGATCACGAAGATCAGCTAAGTCATGAAAGGAACTGACATGAGAATCAGTTTTAATTTCGGCAGCAGAATTCTTCGCTGTAAATAAAAGTGCAGAAAATAGAGATGGATAAAGAACTGGAACATGCAAAATTACACCAAAATTTTTCAATATACATGTGTATTCTGCATTGAGAAAGAAATTCTGCATTTGTAACCCACTAATGCCCTAGTCTGTTTTTCACTGAAAAAATGTACTGTAATATAAAGCTGGAGGAAGCTCCATATACTGGTATTGTAACTCATGAAGTTTGCTATAACAATTTGACAATTCCAAGTAAGCTCGTTAAACTAGTCCTTCTAAGGAAAGTTGTGACTATTATTCCAATTTAGTCTTTAATCCATCCTATTATGTATTGTCAAATCCCTGCATTTTGATTGCTTACTGCTTGACATAAATTCTTGTCTGCTCTTACAAGTACCCCTCGTCATTTTGGTATTCTAGGTTGGTAAGATGGGAATTAGATCTTCAACAGTATAAAGTTCATGAAGGATTGAAGGATCCTACATGAATTTAATCATAAATAGTGAGATTTCTCTTATTTTCTTCAGAATCAAGAAAATGAAGAACCAGAAACATCAAGATATGTTATATTCAATGCAAGAATTCCCTTATAGTTAGAAATTTATTCGGAGTCATAACAAAATTAAGTTTCAAAGTCTCCCACCTTCACCTGGTTGAGCACATGTATAAATAAAATAAATATGAGCTAGACTCCCGTTGGTACCTAACTCTATATTTTATGCAGTTTACTTATAAGTTTACAATATAATGAAATATTAAGAAGTTACAAGTATGAAATACCAATTGATAAACATTATGTTTAAGTCTTTATGCCTTCACCTAGTTGAGCATGGGTATCAAACTGACAAAATAGACTAGACTCCATTGGCTCTTGATTCAATATATTAAACTTTTTAAGTTTTAAATTCACAATATTAATGAAATGTAAAAAAAAAAAAAGAGAAAGAAATAATACTCGTATTGTTACTAGCATTGGTAAAATGCTGAGAATGTAGACTGTTGAAGAAGAATTTAAACAACATGTGAGATACTTTGATTTCACTGGAAGCCACCATGCATGAGCTGAAGAGGTACCTTGTGTATAACAGTTCATGATGTGTATTGGTTAGTGCATTCTCTGCTTGGAGAATCAAAGATTGGACTGGTTGAGCTGGATCTTAACTGGTCAAACTACCAACATGTTTTCTTTACATTGTGGGCTTATTTTACATCTTATAACTTGGACAACTTGCTTCTTAAGTTATGTTTTCTTGCTTTCCAATTATCTATTAGTGTTTGTGGCCTATAAATATGCAGCCTCTGTTCAGTTCATGAAATTAATAAAGTTTAGTTTGGGTAAGAGTATTTTTTGAGTAGGATTAGTGGTAATTTTGTATTAGAGTCATCTGGACCCTCAAAGCATCAAGATGCATATTAGAGAGTGATCTTACTCTAACATCTGCTATAACATACACCCATCTTTGACTGGCAGTGTGATTGAAAGTTTTGCTCTAATCTAATCTGGTTGCCGGACATAGAAACTCTAAAATTGCCATTACGGTCCAAAACTGCCATAGATAATACTAATGTCGGTAAACTTATTGAGTGCTAATTCGAAGTTGTTGATTGTTTGATTACCTAAGGACTTGATACATATTTATCACCAAAGGACTACTAGTAACCATCTTTCTTTAGGTGTTCAAGGAGCAGCATAGGCTGCTTTCCAAGAGAGAGAACATTTCCAGCCTATAAAGAATGGCCTTTTCAAAACAAGATTATGGTGTTCTTTACAGATATCTTCATTGTTTTTGTTTGTTTGTTTGTTTTTTTTTTTTTTTAATTTCATGTTTTGAAGTTGGCAATTGGCATAGTTTTTCTTTTGCGCATATAAACTTCATATTTGACTTAGTATTATCAAGCTTTCAAGCTTTAGAAGTTTACATTGTAACCGCTGGACGTTATCTGTTTGCATAAATATCTCTGCAAATCTGAATATGCATATATTTACATCAAAAACTTAATTTTGTGCCTCTGTATACCCTTATCCTTCCTAAAATGCTACTGTTAAAAATTCATTTCTGATAAAAAAACCTACTTCCCCCAAGATATGGATCCCCAACTTGAGATGGGGAAATGCCCTTTCGATGGTTCATACAAAATATTGGATTTTATTGGGGTATATATATATATATATATATATATAGTCCGGCTACTATACTCTTATGAGTACGATCGCCTTCGTACTCATAAATCATTTTCGATGATAGAGCTTCCGAATCAACGATCCATAGCGTTAAATGTTATTTAGAGCATTTAAAACTTCTAGAAATCAAATTTTATAATTTTTTGACATCATTTACCTTACGATCAAAAGATCTCAAAATTGACAATTTTTAACGACCAGTATGGGATACTTGCTACTTTAACGGTGTAAAAGAATCGGAATCGGTTGAATTTTTGATAGAAAATTCTATTCTCACATCTTGATAAAGATCAATAACTCCGATCTTAAATTGAAGGATCCGATCATCCATCTTTAAGATGTCGTTCGATTTTGACCGTTCATTTTATGCCCGCTTGATTTACTTTATTATAATTTCGAAAAATTACGAAATTTATTTTTAAGAAGTTTCAAATACTCTAGATCATATTTAACGGAGTGGATCGTCGATTCAGAAGCTCCATCATCGAAAACAACTTATGAGTACGAAGGGCTCTATATTCATAAGAGTATAGTAGCCCTACTCATATATATATATATATATATATAGAGAGAGAGAGAGAGAGAGAGAGAGAGAGAGAGAGAGAGAGAAAGTTGAGCTGGAATGCTATTAGTAGCAAACGGGCTCCGTTACCACCCATTTATTTTCGATGATGAAGCCTTCAAATCGGCGATCGGCACAATTGAATATAATCTATAGCACTTGAAGTATCTAAAAAATCAAATTTCAAATCTTTTCGACATCATTGACCTAATGATCAAAGGATTTCAAAATTTGTAATTTTAATGGTCGATATGAGGTGTTTTCTAGTTTAACGGTGAAAAGATATCCAAATCAATTGAATTTGGTTAGAAAATTTTTTAAACTGTTTAGAACAAGATCTGGAACAAGGCTTCTATCATCACTTTTTAGAGGATATTCATTTTCAGCCGTTCATTTTTGTGTCCACTTTATGGATAAGAGAACAATATCGAAAAAGCATAAAATTTGATTTCTAGATACTTCAAGTGGTATAGATCATGTTCAATAGTGCTGATCGTCGATTTGAAGGCTCCATCACGAAAACAATGGGTGGCATGGAGCCTATTTGCTACCGATAACATTCCAGCTCAATTTTATACATATATATGTATATATATATATATATATATATATATATATATATATATATATATATATATAAACAGATGATGAGGTGAATATGTGAAGGTCACTTTGACATTTTATCCACTGGTACATGTTCTTCATTCCTACTGTATTTTTTTCTTTTGGCTGCGATAACATTTTCTGCTTGTAGGTCTGGGGATTCTCGTGGCTTTGGGTTTTTATCATTGGAGAGGGATGAAGATGCAGATGCAGCAATACGTGCTTTAGATCAGACTGAGTGGAACGGTCGGATCGTCCTTGTGGAGAAATCAAAGACGCCTGTACGCTGAAGAAGTTCCATCTTCAAACATTCACAGAGAGAGAGAGAGAGGACCATTACAATTTTCCCAGCATTTCATACCGAATCTTCCCTTCAACCATATTACATAAGTTGTGAACCTATATGGCAAGTATTACTTTAACCCTAAAACTGGACTATTGATGTTGTACTAGGATCTATTTGTCTGCTTTAAAAATTTTAATAGTGAATTTGATAATTACTATGAACGTAAAAGATATGCTTGCGTGTCACGCTTAGATATTTAATAGAATGAGGGGAATCTGTTCCTTCAAATAATACCTCTTGTGAACTCTTTCAGGTTACAGGAGCAGATAGTACATGAAAGTTATCTGTCCCTTTTTAACTCTGCGAACCTCTACATGAGTACCATGATTCACGAACACGTACCCTATAGGAGCCCGCCATCTCATAACTGATCATTTTGGAGTTATCATACCTGCAATGGATATGTTTGATCGGTGAAAACGATGTCTATTTATGAAACACGGATCTTCTGGGTTAATTACAAACTAAGCCTGATTTCAAATACATTCTTTAGAGTTTAAAATTTAACACTTTAGTCCCTGAAGTTTATTTGATGTAACAACTAAATCCTTCCGTCCAGGTACTTGTTTAAAAGGTTAACAAATCACCATCATCTGAGAAAAACTGTAGGCTAACGGAAATACTTAGTTGTTACATAGGACCAATGTCAGGGACAAATTTGTTAATGTGGAAACTCTGAGGATGTAGTTGGTGTCGTACTTCAAAAGTTAAAAGTGTAACTAACCCCTTTTTTTTCTTTCATTTTTTTGCCTATTATTGGCTATTTTCCTACTTTGTGTTCCAGACGTTCCTCTTGTGGTGCAGGGTTTGTCTAGTTTTAGATACCTCAAAATCAAGCTTGATGTTCGGTCTTATCCCTACTCCCAACTCTGTTTTGGCACTATAGAATCCTTGAATGTTGAATCTCGAACAACCTGCGGTGGATTTACCATAATTGCTGTTGGTTTGCTTTTCTACATCTTATTCCTTGTGCTCTGATGAGTGCCTGCACAAACATTTTCTGTTGTTAACTGCACGAGCTTCCTAATTGCATTGTTATTATTTTGTTGTATGTCTTCACTAAGTATGTTAAGGGGGGTTTCTTTTGCTTCAGCTATTGTCACTTGAATACTATAGAGGTTATTGATGTGGCTAGAACTTTTATTTCCAGCACTATTGACATGTTTGAAATAATAGTTCTCATCAAATACAATTGATCATCTTGGTATTTTGTAGACAAAGTTTCGCTGCTTCTATTGATGGTACATGACGTGCTGAACTAAAGCAGGAAAAGATGTATCTAAGTACTGTCTCTTAATTGTCATGTGACTTAATCTGTTTTGATTTGTGGCAACCATACGTAATTAACAGTTTAATACAGGAGGGTAATCAGTCTTCCATATACACTTAGTGAGAGTTTGTTTATAGATGGTATGTAGGCTTTAGCATGGCTTTTACAAGCTTTATGAAACAGTTACAGCAAATTCATTCCGAAAGCTTTCTTTGAATCATTATTTAAGTGTAGGTGCCAACGGAATTATAGGAAATGCTATATTTTCCCTCTGGATTAGTTTAATATGGTTTTCATTGTATGTATATTGGACTTGCACATTGTCACATCATTTTAATTCCTTATTTTTACGGTGTTTCGTGACGCGTTTATGGCTTGGGATCAAGTAAATGTTTTTTCTCAGTAGTTGCTTGGATGAGAATGAATTGCTTCGATTTTGATTAATATTAATTTTGATTAATATTAGTTCTACATCATTTGGGATTTAGTTCAGTTACGCCCCACTTGTGTTTTAAGATTTTGAAATGATTTTTCTTTGATTAAGCCCTAATTATATTAGTTATGGTTTAAAAAGGATGGACTCTAATACTGTGGGGTTTTTATAACTTCTCCAGTTACGTATCTTATTGCATATGGTGATTCCTCTCGAACTGTATGACTAAAAAGAGTCTTAAAGAGTTTGAAATTGTTTTTATTTATCCTCTATTTCGAATTGTTTGGGGTTTATATTCCTTAGTCTGAGGGCATAGAAGAAATTGGTTTAAAGAATTTTCCTTTCGAATCTTTGTATTCAGTTTGTGTCATCATCCTCTCGAATAACTATTTGTTGCGAGGTAAAGTTCATGTTATACTGGTAATTAGGATTTACAGGCAAGTAGCAATGCTGAAAAATTCTTGTGTCAATTGCATAATTTGTATGGAATGTTTGTGTAGGAGGTGCATAATTAGTACATTACCTGTCACAAAACAGAGTTATGTAGGACTTGCATTATTTTTTGGCTGTTGCAATGATTCTTTTTTAATAGTGGGCAAGGATTAGCAGGGTGTTTGTAGTCAGAAAATATCTGTGAGGGGATTATTTGTTTCTTTGAGGGCTTGGAAATGTTGATGGAATGAGAACAGCAAGATGCTGAAACAGAATAAGAGAAAGCATTAATCTGTCTGCTTCTTCCCTGTTTAAGGTAAACTAAGTTTTGTGTAGAAGAAAGATTTCTATAAGGAGCTTCCTTTAGAAGCTATTATAAGAATTTTGATGCTTTTTATCTAGCTAGTCCTTTCAAATTCATTTATTGCGGTAAGGTTTACTTTATTCATTTTCCTTTTTGTTTTGCTTCAATTCTTTTACAATTAAACTTAAAATGTAAAATAATTAGGTTTCAAACTTAGAACCTCGAATATCAACCAGCAAGCTTTAGTTGATTGGACGAGAAAAAATAGGAATGTTGGATGGAGTGCTCTTGAAGGAGAAATGTGTCTGGATGGGTCTATCGTTCTGCCGTTTTCTTGCATTTGCTTTCAGCTGCAGCCGTCTTTAAATAAACATTAGCAATAAGGAATTGAAGAAAATAAAAAGGGAAAACTTCAAAAACCCCTCGTGTGGTTTCGTAGTTTCTCACTTTGGCCCCCTGCGGTTTAAAATGTATTAAATTGCCTCCCTATGGTTTCGTTTTTTTCTTTTCGGTAATTTTTTCGTTAATATTTTATTAAATTATATATAAAAAATTTCAGATATTCATCTAGATTTATCAAATATTTACTTTAGTACTCTTTAATTTTAACTTCATCACTAATTTAAGAAAAAAAGATAATGAAATTGATAAGAAAAAGGGAAGAAAGAAATCACGGGGGGGGGGGCCAAATTGATACATTTTAAACTACGGGGGGCAAAGTGAGAAACTACGAAACCACACGGGGGGTTTTTGAAGTTTTCCCAAATAAAAATGCCATGTTGAGGTCCAAAAACAAAACATTTCATTTTTGTGCTTTTGATTGTACAGCTGTAGGAAGAAACTTATGTATTGTTTTTTTTTTCCCTAATTGCACTTTTCAGACAAGCTCTTCATTGTGTAGCGCTCCATTATCTTTTCTCTCATGCTCTCTCTCTTATCTGATACTCTCCCTTCTTTTTCTTTGATCTTCATGGTGCTACCTAATTAGTAGGAAGTGAACATAGCTTTGAGAGATATTTATTGTGTCATACATTAATTCCTAAGCGGAGGTTTCCTAGATTTTTTTTTTTTTTNCAACAAACTATTTTTATTTATAAAATAAATTCTTTAACAAATGTGAAAAAAAAAATATCAGAAGAAACAAAGTAAATACTTTAGTACAACATACTTGGCTTTATTAAATGCATAAACCAACCGAAACAGAAAATTTAAAAAAAAGGAAAAAAATGTAAACTATACCGAGTAGACAAGTTTTTAGTAACTAAAATAGAAGGAGACGGTTTTGTTTGGTTTTACTATTTTTGTGTTTAACTCAATTATGAAGCCGTTATTCAATTTCTTTAGTACTTAGGCTTCATTTGGGATTGTGGAAAAATTACGTTACGTGCGGTCGGAAAGGACAAAAGAAACATATTCTGTTTATTTCCGTACATAATATTGCGTTCCGCATATTGCGATTAGCTGGTTACGATATATTTTCTACTGTTCCATCGGAGAATGCAGAAGTATATCCTTATACATTTTTTTCTCAACTCCATTTAATTTAATAGCGTTAGATAGACCTCAATACCAAACTAAGTCTTAAAAATATCAAAGTTATTTTGCTGACAGAAACATGTCGTCAAAACTATAACAATTTTACTAAATAGCGTGTAAAAAGAAAAAAAAAGTAAGATAATAATTTAAGAAGAGAAAGCAAAAAAAATAATTTAATAAAGAAATCAATACCTTGGGATGAAAATGTTGACAATCAATAATAAAACATTTTGTAAGCTTTGGGGTAATTAATATACTTTTTCTAGAAACATTGAAAATTATTTTAACTTAAACTTAGCTATTGTCATTTAATAAATAAGAAAATTACTTTCATTTAATAAATAATAAAATGGGCCCAGATTTCCTTATTTGAGTCCATTTTCAAAGATGAGGATAAAAAAAGCATTCCCATCTAATAAATTTAATAAATAAAATAAAATGGTGGGCCCCACATTCCTTGAGTCAAGGAGAAGGCTTCGAAAGGTTCTCAATTAGTAAGTTTATAAATAAATTGTCTAGAACTCAAGGCATAAAATTATCTTATAGTTCAATATACAAAATAAAGTGAGGCTGGTATGCTTTTGGAAGTATAGAGCCCTTCGTACTTTTAAGTCATTTTTGATGTTGGGACTTCGAATCAACGATCAACTCCGCTAGATTTGATCGAGAGTATTTGAAGTACCTAAAAAATAAAGTATGTGATTTTTTAACATCATTTGTCCAGTGATCAAAGGGGTTCAAAATCAATAATTTTAATGGTCGTGGTGAGCCGTTTGCAAGTTTAACGGTGTAGAAATATCTAAATCACATAAAATTTTGATAGAAAATTGTTTATACTATATAAAATAAGATCAATATTTTTTATCTAAAATTTTAATGTCATATCATCATATTTTGTAACATTTTTATTTTTAGCCATTGATTTTGAGCACTTTCGATCATTAGGCAAATGCTATCAAAAAATTGTGAAATTTATTTTCTAAATACTTTAAATACTCTAAATTAAGTCTAACGGAGCCGATCGTCGATCTGAAAGTCCCAATATTGAAAACGATTTGGAAGCACAGAGAGCTCCGTGCTTTCCGAAGCATACCGGCCACACTCTACAAAATAAATGTATGAAATGCAATAGTATATTAGTAAGAAAAATGATTTGTTTGTTGATATATATCTAAACTTGTAAGGAATATCCATTTTTATTTGTGGGTCGGCTTGATTATGTGGGGATAATGGCCCGATGGCCTAAAATACATATACATACAATTAAAATACATATTATATATAATTGAAATACATATTACATATAATTATATATATATATATATATTTATAAATAATTTTAATATACATATATATATATATATAAATATATTAGAGCTTTTTGCTTGTAAGTCGAACGAGTTTAGTAATGCTCAAGCCCGGCTTGAAATTAATTTCGAGTTATTTTGTTTATTCCTGTTCAAGCTCAGCTCATCTAATTACGAGTCGAGCTCAAGCAATCCGAATACTAAGCCGAACATGACGGCTCACTCACTTGCCAGCCCTATTATTTATGGAGGTTTTTTTGCATAGTAGTCCACAAAATCTTTTTATATTGCTAATAACTCCTCTAACGCTTACTATTGCATGCTACTCCCCCAATCAACCTATTCTATGCATATTAGCCCCTCAAGTTTAAGTTTAATAGCTAGTCTAAGAAATATTTCAAAAATAAACTTTACCAATGCTAATCTCTCAATAAGACACTAATAGGAGAGCTGAGCACCTAGGCTTTTAAAAGCACAGGAGCATTTATGCTTATAACTTTTCAGCCGTTGAATGAGCTCAAGATCAGTACAATATTATTAACGGTGTGCCCCCATTAAGTCCTTTTTATTAGTACTGTACGGATCTCGAAACGATTCGACTGCTGAAAAATCACAAGCACGTTGAATTCCTGTGCTTATAAAAGCGCGGGAGCTCAACTCCTAATAGGATGACAATTCTACCCCGCAAACCTATGTAACTAATGGCGTCATTCAAAGCATTCCCCAATAAATTCTCAAATAACCCCACCAGCTCCCCTGTTCATTTCTCAGCCTCTATGACCCTTCAAATGGCAAAGAACAGGTACAAAATACAAACTAGAATGTAAGATCTAATTAAGATTGACAAAATAAAGAGCAGGAACTAATTTCCACTAAACTAGCGATTTGAAGGTTTCGATTTCTTCGTAGAATGTTCTTGGGATGAAGACATGATGATATTCAGAGATATATAAACCATTTTGAAGCTGAGGGGAGAGTACAGAAGGTAGAATGGGATGTCAGAAGGAAGATAGTCAGAAAAGACACTGAGGAGTGTTCTTTTCATCTCCTAAAGGACCGACCGACGTCATCCGAATAACAAAGTTTTGAAGGACTCATATGCAATATTAAAAGGTTTCAGACACTTATGTGCTAAAATCCCTCCGACTAAATAGCAGGGTTGATTATACACCATTGCCCTTCAACGTACTTCGAGTTCGAAAACCTGAGATTCATCAGTTGCTTACGAAATTCTAGAGCAGTGTCGCAGTTTGTTCCGAATAACTGTTTTCATTTCAGTAGGACAATTCATAGCCTGAAGAAAAGGAAAAGAAATAGCAAACAGTACATATCGATACAGGACTCACCTTCATTAGTTAACTAGCAATCGACGACGACGTATAATCATATCACTCAGTCATAACACATACCTCTTTGGAGAACACCTCGGTTACTATTCTCAACGCTCCTTCCCCTTTAGAGGTATTTGAATTCTTTGTCTAACTTTAGTATCAAAGTTCTGCCCAAAGCCCGACAATTCGTAGGCTTTATCTTAAAATCTGCTGCCAGTAAAAGCAAATACTAAGGAAACGAAAAAAGAAAAAGAAAAAGAAAAAGGTTATTACTTGCAGCCTACTTCTTTCCTGTGCTCTCTTCTTCACCCTCTCGACCGCATTTCAGATGTATCTCATAACCGCAACCAAGACATTGGTATGCCCAACCCAATCCTTGCTCGTTACACTCGCAACACATATAAGGGCCGCCGCCTGATTTCTCAGACACCAAATTAAGCACATGATGGTGACCCACGTGGTCGAAAGAGCTCGGATAAGCCTTGGCTTCTTCATTTTGCTTTTCCTGGAGCAATCGCAGTTGCAGTTCAGTAAAAGGAAAAGCCAGTTCAGAGTGCAGGTTTATTAGACTTCTCCCTTCTTTTGTAACCGTCTTTCCGTCAGGACCAATTATGACAAGAGTAGGTATTTCTTGCACATCAAAATATCGGGCTAAAGCCCTCGAGAACTCTTCGTCATATGGTAATGCAAGCCACGGCATGCTATCAAAACATTGCAAGTAGTCATCAATGTTTTTATCCATGGAAACAAACACAACCTCAAAATTTTCATTCTTTTCTCTCAAGTTGGCATATACGGATGCCAATTTTGCAGTAAATTTCACACAAGGAGGACACGGTTGAGCAGAGAAGTATAATCCTACTGTTTTTCCCACCAAATTCGACAGTTTAACATTTTTCCCATGATTATTCACATAATCTCTACCCTCTATTGAGAGGAGCATCTCTAAGGTTTGAGACGAGTGTTTCAGTCTCTCCTCCTCCACCAACTCAGCTATCCTTTCTGAGGTGAAGGGGAAAGCGCGCGCCCCATAGCGACACACAAGCTCGACACCATCCGTGCTTACTAGTTCTCCATTTGGTCCGAGTACGACGAGAGATGGAATCCCTTCGATTTGAAACCTTTGGGTTAGGTATCTCCTAGAACGGAGATCGGTAAACGGTACGGCGAGCCATGGCATTGAGCGGTGGAACCGATCGAATGACGCCTGATCCTCGTCAGAAGACACGAACACGACCTCGAATCCGGAGCCTTCTTCTTTGAGTTGATGGTACACCTTGTGCAGAACCGGGGTGAAGGTCTCGCATTTCCAGTACCAGTTCGCGGCAAAGTACAATCCTACGGACTTTCCTTGCATTTCTTTAAGATCGACCTGCAATCTTTCCGTTTTGTGAATACTTTACGCACATTAGGAAAGTTAAAAGAGAAGAGGATGATTGACATTCCATTTAAGCATTCATTTCTATTGTTCGCAACTTGAGCTAACCAGAAAAAGTTTCTTGAGCCTGAAGAACAGCATGAATTAGATGGGTCTCACACAAATTCTCAAATCACACTACTCTTTAAGAACTACAGTGATGAATATTCCTTTTAAATTCAAAAATTGAGACGAAAATCAAGATTTTAACCGGTGTACTCTAAAAGTTTAAGCTATTAGAGAACGGCATTTATGTATTTTATATTCAACAAAATGAAACAGTGAAAACTCCATCTAATAAGTTTGAAGAAAGCGCTGTGTTAATATATTTTATATTCAACAAAATGAAACAGCAAAAACTCCATCTAATAAGTTAGAAGAAAAGTTGTTGATTAATATATATATATAGAGTGTTGGAAGGGTGATTTGCTCTGATACCACTTGTAGGAAGCTTGATTTGCTCTGATACCAATTATATAACCCAAGATCTAAGATAAAATAAAATAATATGGAGAAGAGATATTGGAAGAGGAAGAAGAAAAGTAAACTAATACTCTATTAATAAAAAGCAAGATGAAACCCATGTAGCCATGTCTACTGTGACTTATTCCTCTAATTAACCCATGTCTAATTATATATAGCTATCAAATCATAACAGATAATAAATGCAACTTTTACTTTGGATAATTACAAATTCCAATCATAATCAAATAAAAGACTTAAACTTATCTCTAACTATATTTTAATTAAGTTTGGATTACTATTCCAACATGGAGTCCGGCTATGGTGCTTGTAAAAGTTGCATTTATTATCTGTTATGATTTGATAGCTATATATAGTTAGGCATGGCTTAATTAGAAAATAAGTCATAATAGACATGGCTGAGGATGTCATATAGAATGTAATTAATTGCTTATTATTTTAGTTATCTTCTTCTTTCTCCAATATCCCATCTCCATATTATTTTGTTCTATTTTAGATCTTGGGTTATATAATCGGTATCAACACAAATACCGGTTCCAACAATTGGTATTAGAGAAAATGACACTTCCCAACAATTAGTATCAGAGCCGGAAAGTANTATATATATATATATATATATATATATATATATATATATATATATATATATATATATCAATGTTTGAAAAGGGGCGCGCGCCCTAGCACCTAGGCGCAAGGCACGAGTCTCGGCATCTCAAGGAGTGAGGCACGCACCTCAGACACGTCTCAAACACACCTCGTGATATTTACGTTTAATGTGTCTAGAGTTTGGGTTTTCGAATTTTGAATTTCTTCAATATATTCTAAAATGTTAAGAATTTTTCTAAAAAAATTTTAATTAAACGTTTTTTTTTCCTTTTTCTCTTGGTCGTTCTCTTTTCCACCCCCCAATGGCAATAAGTAGCAGCGACAAGAAACAAGAAGCAGCAGCAAGCACTTTTAAGTTGAAAGTTAAAATATAATTTTTTTATTTTTAGGCTGAGAATATTTATGCATGCGATTTTTTTACTTTTTATGGTTATTTTGTTTTTGTATAACTATTTTAGAAGTTTTTAACATAAAACATTCATTTAAAATAGGCTTGATAAGAGTGTTTTATTTTTTATTAGATGTGAGCCTCACCTTCTTGAGGCGCATGCCACGTAGTGCGCCTCACGCCTAGGCTCCATAAGGCCTTTGTGCTTTTTTGCGTCTTACGCCTTTTCAAACACTGATATATATATATATATATATATATGGTGGGCTGGTATGCTTCTGGAAGCACAGAGCCTTCCGTGCTTCCAAGTCGTTTTCGATGTTGGGACTTTCGAATCGACAAACGGCTCCGTTACACTTGATCTAGAGTATTTGAAGTACCTAGAAAATAAATTTTGTGATTTTTCGATATCATTTGCCTAGTGATCGAAGGGACTCAAAATCAATAATTTTAACGGCCGTAGTGAGTCGTTTGCAAGTTTAACGGTGTAGAAATATCCAAATCACGTGAAATTTTGATAGAAAATTCTCTATACTATATAAAACAAGATCAATAACTTCGATCTAAAATTTTAATGTCATATCATCATATTTTGTAAGATTTTTATTTTCAGCCGTTGATTTTGAACCCCTTCGATCACTAGGCAAATGATATCGAAAAATCACAAAATTTATTTTCGGGGTAATTCAAATACTCTAGATCAAATCTAACGGATCCGATCGTCGATTCGAAAGTCCTAACATCGAAAACGACTTTAAAGCACGGAGCGCTCCGTGCTTCCAGAAGCATACCAGACGCACTCATATATATATATATAATATATATATATATATATATATATATATATATATTATATAATATAATAGGCTAGGCTACTATCCATTAATAGGATAGTAGCACTTGTCCTATAAAATGGTTCTTGATGATAGAAATTCCGAATCGATGATCGGAGCGTTGAAGTTAATCTAGAGTATTTGAAATATCTAGAAACTAAATTTCATAATTTTAAAAATTATTTATATGGTGATCAAAGTGTCGTAAAATCGCAATTTTTGACAGCTATATAAGCCGTTTGCTTGTTTAACGCGTGTAGAGCAATCCAAATTGCTTGAATTTTTATAGAAAATTATTTATACTATTAGATAATGTTTGATAACTCTGATTATGAATTGAGAAAGTCTAACCTCTATTTTAAGAAGGCTATTCTATTATAACCGTTCATTTTTTCAACTCTTAAGATGAACTTGATAATGATTTTTAAATATTACAAAATTAGTTTCTAAACATTTCTAATTGTGTAGATCAATTTCAACGGTGCCGATTATTAATTTGAGTTCCGATCATACAAAACGACTTGATAGGACAAGTCTCCTATCCTACTAATAGGAAAGTAGCCGACTATATATATAATTATATATATATATATATATATATATATATATATATATATATACACACAAACCAGGCTAGAATGCTATTAATAGCACCAAGTCATTGGTGCTATTAAGTTTTCGGCCCTTGGATAAAGGGTTGTAGGTTATGATGATAGTGGTCCCCTAGGGTTGAATGGGTGGTTTGTCGAATAGTATGATCTAACGGGTAGAAATGATCAAAGGGTAGATTTAACGGCAGAAAACTTGGTGGCACCAACACCAAGTGCTTGGTGTTATCGATAGCATTGTAGCCGGGCTCATATATATACATGATTTTATCAAGAATGAAATATTTCTACATATATACATAGACCTTATGGGAGCTTTCTAAACATGGTTTGAAAGCAACTCCAAAGGATTTTTACATAGTATGTTTTGAATTGTTTACTATTTCATCTTTTATCTCACTTTCCTTGTCCTTAGAAATAACTATTTCATCCTACAAATAAATCAAAAAGAAACAAAACCACAACACAACTCATATTTGACTCTGCCCTCTTTTCTTTTTATTTTTCTTTTTTATGGGCTTCACATGTGAAAAACAAGGATGGGAGGGTTAGAGAATTTTTTTTTTTTTTTTTTTTTTTTTTTTTTTTTTTTTTTTTTTTTTTTTTTTTTTTTTTTTTTGTGGGGGGGGGGGAGGAGGGAAGAATCCATAACATCAGCTGCTGACAAAAACCCAGGAGTTTTTTTCCCCCTCTTTTCTTATGCAACCAACTTAATGAATTCAAGCAAAAATGGTATGAATGTATTTCTATTTCTGAGACACAGAAAAAGAATAAGCAAATACATACACACACACACACACAATAGGATAGGTGAAGGGAACACCTTGTCTCCTGATGGGGAGATGAGGAAACCAGAGGACAAGAAAGAGAATATGCCTCCATTTCTGGTTGTATTTCCATAACCCTCTGCACCAGTGGATGAAGAAGCTGCATCCATGTCCTCTCCTCCTTCTTCTTCTTCTTCTTCTTCTTCTTCTTCTTCTTCTTCTTTTCTCTCTCTCTCTCTCTCCCCCTCTCCCTCTCTCTCTTGTGGGAACTGTGCTGCTTCTTTTCGTTGGGTGTTAAGCTTTTGTGGGTTAAAAGGAACGGGGGGTTGTGGTCACCTGCGGTAAGGGGAGAAATTTCTCCTGGAGAAAAGTACCAGAATTAAATTTTTAGGTTATTTGCATTTATGTCCCTGCAAATATAGTTAATTGCAAATATTATCATATAAAGTTTAACTGTTATATATTATTTTTGTAAAAATTCTAATATTTTCAAATATATTTCTCAAATCTGCTATCGTTATAGAACTGTTTATATTTTAAGTAAAATGTCAATTTTTTCATCATAAATATGTCATTCCAAAAAGCACAACAGTATAATATAAGAGGGGCAAAAATATCAAGTTATCTTATAAATTAATCAAGGTTAAGTATTTAATCTATAGTTAATTAAAGTTTTCTACCGGATTCTAACGTCGGTGATATATTTGAAAATATTAGGACTTTTGTAGAAACAACATATGAAAGTTGAACTTTATATGAATATATTCGTAATTTACTATGTTTACAAAGACCTATATGAAATTAACCCTAAAATATTAGGACTTTAAAACATATAGACACCTATTTTTTCTCTTCTAAATTTGGTAATTAATTATGAGAATTGAAGAATAAAATGAATCTAGCTTTGATTTTTTTTTTTTGTTTCTTTTTTATATGGTACGAATAGAAGAAATAATTTTTTCTGCATTTAATGTTTTATAAGAAAAGTGTTTTTATATTATTAAAACCAACATATCATCAACATAAAAGTACAATATCTAAAAACTTACAACAATAATTTTATCATAATATTATCGTAATATATTGGCAATCCGAGGATAAATTCATATAATACTTGTAATTATATCTATGAACTATTTTAAAATTATATGCAGCGTAGACCTACTATATATGCTATCGAAAGTATAAGTGAATCGGTGCTTTCGACTTTTTGCCCCTTGGATCAGAAATTATAGAATTAAAATGGTAATGCTCTCCCTTAGAATTGAGTGATCCCTCTCAGGTTAAATGGTCCCCTTAGGATAATAATATTCATCCAAATATCAGAAATGATCAAACAGATTGATCTAAGGGCCAAAATGTTAAAAACACTAGCTCCGTAATACTTTCGAAAGTATAATAGCGCTACTCATTATATATAATCAATACCGACATATCCGTAAAGTAGAAAGAAAATATTGTTTTTTTTTGAGAGAGATAGATAGCACGCTACCCGCTTTGTTATTTCTTAGCTGGAAATGTGAATCAATTAGAATTCGAACTTGGGTCTCGAGTACCAATCACCAAATTTTTTACCACTTGCTATAGAAATGGTCGGTGAAAAAAAATATTGTTGAAACATAGATAAACAAGTACTCATAATAAGGGGATGAAAAGTGAGGTGGGGAGCAAAATTTCCCTTGATTTTCCTGTGGAAAATAAAATACTTTTCTCTCTACAAATGGCAAAATACATGTTCACATTTGCTAAGTAGAAAGCAATGGGCACTAGGATGTTTGTTGTACTAGGATTCCAGCTGTGCTACTAGAAGGTTTCAGGAGAGATTGATGGGTGCTTTTGCTGCTTTCTTCAGTTTCATATTTACCATTGAAATTTCAACAATTTACTTATTTGCCACTAAATACAATAATAAACTAAATTAGGTGCAAAATTCAATCACATATATAGCATTTCTGTCTGCTTGTACACATTCTTAGCGTCCGTTTGGTCTAAATTCTTAAAAAATAATTTTTATAAAATTAATTTTAATTTAAAATTTTAATTTTTATTAAAAATTGTAGAGTGTTTGGCTCAGTTTAGATAAAAAAAAAAATGAATTTTTCTGAAATGTTTATGTAAAAACTTGTTTGGCGAAATTTTTCTAGCTTTTGGCATATAATAATTTTTTCCACAAAGCTTTATTTTAAAAAATTAAAATTTTAAATTTAAAATCAAAAATTAAAATTTGAATTCAAATATTAAATATTCAAATTTGCACAAAATTATAAATTTTGATATTTTAACATAAAATATAAATTTTAAATTTGAAATTTTAAAATTTTAAATCTAAAGTTACAAATTTCAAATTAAAAAATCTAAATTTAGAATTTGAAATTTAAAATTTAATATTTAAATTTTGAATATTAAAAATTTAAAACTTTATTTAAACTTTAAAATTAAAATTCAAATTCAAATTAAATATTTTAAAATATAAAAATTTAAAAATGTAAAATTTTAAAATTTTAAAATATTTAACTTTAGAATTTGAAATTTGTAATTTGAAAATTATAACTTATAATTTAAAATTTTAAAATTTTTAAATGTTAAATTTTAAATTCTACCTATCTCTCAAAAAAAAAAACTCAAACATTTAATTTTATCCTAAATTTTAAATTCAAAATTTAAAATTTTAAATATAAAATTTGAGATTTTAAATTCAAAATTTAAAATTTTAAATATAAAATTTGAGATTTTAAATTCAAAATTTAAAATTTTGAATTTAAAATTTGAGATAAAATTTAAATTTGAAATATAATATTAAATTAAAATTTACAATTTAAAATTTCAATTTTAAAAGTTTAAATTTTAATTTTAAAATTTAAAATTTCAAAATTTAAATATAAATTATAATTTAAAATTTTAAAATTCAAATATAAATTTATAATTTAAAATTATAATTTGAATCAAAAATCAAAATAAAAATTTAATGTTTGAGTCTAAAATCATAATCAAATTTTAGGAAGCAGGTTTAGTTGCTTCTGATTTTTTATCTCGAAAATCAAAAAACTGATTTTAAAAATTAGAATCAGATTTTAAAAACGACATTGCAAATTGCTCTATTGAGCTGGAAATCGCTTTTGGGCCCAAAAATACTTTAGCTCTTTTTCTCTCTTCAGTTTAATCAACTGTTTTTCATCAAAATTTATTTAAATTTTTATGGATCTTAGAATTGGAAGATGTAATATTTATAAATGTATAGATATGCAGGTAGCATTTTTCTTAATCAAATGTAGAGCACAATTAAAATTTTAACTATATAATAAATTTGGACTATAGAGTCTTAGGAGAAAAAAAAAATCAAATAAATCTCGCTGGTCAAAACCGCAAAGTACAATTTATAATTTAGAATAAATTTAAATTGATTGTAGAATTTCTTAGCTTAATTAAATTACGTAACTTGGTGTAATACTATTGTGAACAACACAATTTTAAATTAATCTATTATAAAAACTATAACAAAAAAATAATATTAACACAAGTGAGTATATCCACGCATTGCAGCAAATCAATTATGCATAAGCAAAAAAATAAAAGAAGCTGAAGAAAGAAGAAATGGGAAAAGCATAAGAAAAATAAAAGAAAAGGCAAAAGAATAAAAAAATAAAAAAGTAGAAGATGCTAAAGAAGAAGCGGAGCATAAAAAGAATAAAAGAATAAAGAAATAAAAACTACAAAAATAATTTATTATGTTTATAGCAACAACAAATATATAAAAAAGAATAAAATAAGAAGCTAAGAAAGAAAAACTGGTTGGAGCAACAGAAGATAAAAAAAAAAAAAAATGTTATGCGTATCGATTGCAAAAGTAAATTTTAAATATTATATTTCAAATTTTATTATAAAAACTTAAATTATGTAATTTTTTTAAAAAAAATTGCCAAATCAACCAAGGAGAGTGGATTTTCAAAAATCCGAATCCGAACCCGACTTCCAACCCGAGACCCGAACCCGACGGATTTTAAAAATCTATATCCAAACTCGAACCCGACCAAAAATCCGAAACCCGAACCCGAATCCGGACCCGAAAATTTGAACCCGAAATAATTATTTCTTTTCAATATTTCAAAATATATTATATTAAATCTAAATTTTTAAAATACAAATTCAAATATAACATCAAATATATATATATATATATATATATATATAAAATACAAAATAAATTCGGGTTCGAGTTGGGTACTGTCAAAATCCATATTCGTCGGATTTCCATTTTTGATATCCATTTTCGAATTCATATCCATTTAGCGTCAGATATATCCGTTTCATTGGGATTCGACTTCTGATAAAATTTTAGGCATCCATACCCATTGACATCCCTATGGGAGCCAAAGGAAATTAAAAAAAAAAAAAGTCCGCTTGTTTAAATCAGCTTGATGGCTCCACATTGATTTAAACTGGGTTTTTATATATGTATGTATAATAATATAGATACAGATATTCATTTTTATTAGAAAAAACTTCAAAAAACTCTCTTGTGGTTTCAATTTTTTTCACGTTAGTATCCCGTGGTTTAAAATGTATCAAGTTAGTACCCTATGGTTTCGCACTTTATTACTTTAGTACTCTGTGGTTTAAAGTGTATCAAGTTAGTACCCTATCGTTTTGCACTTTATCACTTTAGTACCCTGTGGTTTTAATTTTGTATCAGATTAGTACCCTGTAGTTTTTAAATCACAGGATACTAAAGTGATAAACTGTGAAACCACATGGTACTAAAGTGATAAAGTGAGAAACCATATGGTACTAACTTGATACACTTTAAACCACACGGTACTAAAGTGATAAAGTGAGAAATTACAGAGTACTAATTTGATACACTTTAAATTATAAGATACTTAAATGAAAAAATGTAAAACCACATGAGGTTTTTTTCGAAGTTTTTCCTTTTTATTAAGTTGATGGTTCCTTACGCACTATTTTAATACATATCAAATACTTTCATTGATAAATCCACCTGACAAAATAATATTAAAAAATTAGCTTCTATATATATATATATATTATTTTTTTTTAAATTGATTACTTTTTCATATACGAGATTGACTAAACACCAAAAGGTGATGATGTGGGAGGATGTAAACAATTCATCAATCAATCTTAAAGAAACTTAGAATGATTTATCGATCTCTGTCTCTCATATTTCAATTTGGGAAATGAGATAGCCCAATCATTTTAGTATCATGTAATTTAGAGTGTATAAATTTAGTGTCCAATAGTTTCATATTTATCATTTTATTATTGATTTTACTAATTTTTTATTAATTCAGTAATAAAGTTAAAACTAAAGAATAGTAAAGTGAATATTTGATAAAGTTAGGTAGAATATCTGAAGTTTTTTGTATATAATTTAACAAAATTAATGAAAAAGCCGACGAAAAGATAAAAATAAAACCATAGGACACTAACTTGATACACTTTAAACCACAGAGTACTAAGGTGAGAAAGTACGAAACCACATGGGTGGTATTTGAAGTTACCCTAAATAATTTTATGCAAGGCTTGTTTTTGCTTTCGGTCCATCAAAAAAAAATTATTTTCACAAATGGCTTTATCAATTTTATAATTATAATTTTGATATTATTCCCGTCACACAGGCTTCACATAAGCGTTACCCGAGCAGGCTGAAAGGGGTGAAATAAGTTAAACGCGGTAATTCATTCACCATATCTAGACACGGTAAATAGTTTGTCGTGTCTATTGTATTATGTTGGTTGACCGCAGGACAATATAATTATTGAACACAGTAAATTATTCACTGTATTTGGATACGATAAATAATTTATAGTATTTAACTTAACACTGAACTCCAGTATGCTTACGTATAGCATCTGCATGGCGAGAACAGAACTTTGAATTGTAATTATAAAATTAGAGCTATTTATAAAAATAATTTTTTTTGGAGGACAAAATTCTTTTTTTTTTTAAAAAGGCCCAACATCGAACACGCACGCGCACACAAAAAAAATACAAACGAAACACGCACACAATTCATATCTGAACGCAACAGCTCTGCTCTGTAATTCTCCCCTTTCGTTTTCCGCGCAATAAAGAGGAAACAAACACGCACACAATTCATCTCTTTTTCTTTTTTTTTTTATTTTTTTCGGGTCAAAAATGTGAGGCCCCTCAATATTGAACTTTTTGATTGCGATTTCTCAACTATCAATTTCTTAAAATTAAGATAATCTTATCCAAAAACTAGTCGGAATTTTCATTTTTAGCGATTTTAGTTATTTTTCAGCAGATAAAACTAAAATAATTAACAATTAATAAAATAGGATTATAAATTTTAATAAAATTTTCCAACAGACCTGTAGCTGAGAAAAAAGTCTTTAGGATAAAATAGTAATTTCTTAAAATAAATTTTTTATTGTATTTATGTGTAATGTGGGAATCTTCGGTTGAATATTATTATTTTCATATAAAATAACTTTGAGGGAAGAGATTTTTACATAAACATACTGTTATTTATTTTTTTATTTTACTGCAAGGAACTATCATCTGCCAAATAGAAAAAGTAATATTTTTTTTGTAAACCACAAGTAAATATAATATAATACTTTGTGGTCCAACTACATATATGCTATTTTAAAAAAAATAAAAATAAAATCAAAACTGCAAAATAATTTAACTTAATCCACCTTGGACAAATTGGAGTCTACTCTTTTTATTATGCAATTTCCCCCTGTTCACATTTCATCTCAAAACGCAAGGTCTCTTTTTACATTTAGCCCCCTCAATTTTTTTTTTTTTTTTTTATAAATGGATCTATCAAATTTATATTTACATACATGGTCCTCTTTTTACTATACAAGCACTGCATTGATAATTTTAAGTTGAACAAAATAATTAAATCACCGTGTTATCACCGTACTCATATTCACAATTTAATTCCTTTTTTACTTGGGAACAATACTGTGATCCAATCACCGTATTTAATTTAAAGACGCCATCTACGCGCTTACGTGCAAATATAAATTCGTTAGAATTATTGAGTTTGGCTATAGTGCTTGTAAAAGCACCAAACACTTGATACTTGTAAATTTTCTACCATTAGATCTACGTTTTTTATTATTTTCACCCGTTAAATTATACTATTCAACCAATCATACACTCAATGCTAGGGGCCCACATCATTCTAATCGTACATCCCTTAATCCAAGGATCGAAAGCTTACAAATATCAACGACTTAATACTTTTAAAAATATGGAAGCTCAATTCAGAATAATTATAAAAAGAATTTGAGGATGTTAAATACCAAAAAAAAAAAGAAAGCTCAAAACGCAACTTATCACTAATAGTAGTTTTTTATTTTTTTCCCTTTCTTTGAGGTAATTAAAACTCGCTTTAATTTGGAAAAAAAAAGAAAAAACTTTAGTAATAGGGAGTTCTGCAACGACACCTGAAGTAGAGACTTCTATCTCCATTTAATAAAATAATAATAAAAAAAATTTGGCATTAAAGGGAGCTAACCACCGAAGTTTCATCTTTTTCCAATTGAGCAGCCGAAAAGGGCAAAAGCGAAAGGCGAGAGGCGCTTTTTCCCCTTTTTCTTTTTTTTTTTTCTTTTTTTGCTTTCTGGTGCAGAACTCTTCTTTTAATTGTTGCTGCTGTTGATTGATACGTCGGCGTGAAAGAATGGCGAAAAGGGAGGGTGGGGCGAAGAAGCCACGCGGAGGGCAGCAGGACCGATGGTGAGTAGCCGGTGGGGGCCCGCCATATCCAGAGGAGGGCCAGCGGGGAGGGGGTGGGGGGGGGGGAGGAGGAGACGGGTCTAAGTAGGTGCTGCTGCCGGCGGACACGTGCCCTTGCTTACTCGCGGTAGGTTCGTGTCGCCCTCCAATCCCCTAGCTCAGTACCAAGTCCAACTAGCTTGCTTTCCCCCTCGCCCTCTTCTTCCAAAAGATTCCTTTCGGCCACATTTATAATTAAGGACAATTTTAAATACCATTACTGTGTGATTTAGTATTTTTTTTATTTTAGTATTCTATAATTTGAGTCCGGCTACTATACGATAGTAACAAGTTTTTGATATTATTAAGTTTTCTACCATTAGATTTACTTTTGATCATTTCCACTCGTTAGATTATACTATTAAACCAACCACCCACTCAACCCTAGGGGACTACTATCAATTTAACCGGAAATCACTATCATCCTAACCGCACATCTATTCATCCAACGGCCGAAAACTCAATAGTACCAAGGGCTTAGTACTATTGATAGTATAGTAGCATAATTTCTATAATTTAAAGTATATTATTTTTTTATTCTGTGATTTTATTTTTTCTCTTTTTGTTATCTCTTTCACTATTTTTTTTTTTGTTAAATCAATGATAAAGTTAGAACTAAAAGGTACTAAAGTGAATATTCGATAAACTATAGATGGGGTATCTGAAAATTTTTGTATATGATTTAACGAAAAGTTAACGGACGGATTGACGAAAAGAGAAAAATAAAACCATATGGTACTAAATTGATATATTTTAAACCATAGGGTACTAGAGTCAGAAAGTGCGAAACCACAGGGATGGGTAAACTTCAAATAGCATCTTTCGCACTTTCTCACTTTCGTATCCTAGCTACCGTTTGGTTCGGGGTTAAGGAAAAACTAGTTATTCCAGGGATAGGGTTAAGTTCAGGTTTAAGGTGGGGTTAGGGTATTTTTGTGTTTGGTCGAGAATTGGAGCTAGTTCGGGATTAAAGAAAATAGTGTTTGGTTGGAGTAGGTGGGTAAGAAGGATAGTGGGTAAAATAGCGTTTTGTTTAGTTGGAGTAGTGGTGTGGGGTGTGGTTAGCTGCGGTTAGCTAACCCCACTCCAAATGGGCTATTCCGGGTTAGCCCATTTGGGGTGGTTGAGGTGGAGTTAGCTAACCCCACCCCTCTAAAATCAATGTTTGGGAATAAAACCGGGGTTAAGGGGTTTTCCCACCCCTTAACCCCAAACCAAACACAAGCCTATAGTTTTTTTTTTTTTTTTTTTCGTGAGCTTCTATGTTAATATTTCATTAAATTATATGTAAAAAAACTTCAGAAACCCCGCCTAGATTTATTGAATATTTATTTTAGTATCTTTTAGTTTTAACTTTGTTACTGATTTAATGAAAAAATTAGTGGTGGGGATAGTAAAAAGAGAAAAATAAAACCACGAGTTAGTAAATTGATACGCTTTAAAACACAACGTACTAAAATAAAAAATGTGAAACCACAAGAATAGTATTTGAAGTTTTCCCTAATTATAATATGAGTACAGCTACTATTCATTTAAGAATACGAAGTCGTTTTAGATGATAAGAATCCCAAATCGATAATTAGAACCGTTAGAGTTGATCTAGAGTATTTATAATGTTTAGAAACTAAATTTCATACATTTTAAATTCATTATCAAACTCATTGAAAAGTTGCAAAATAAACGATTAAAAATAAATAACTTTGTGAAAATAGATGTTAGACTTCTTTAGTTTATGATCGGAATTATCAAACATTATTTAAATAGTATAAAGAATTTTCTATCAAAAATTCAACCTGTTTAGATTGTTCTACGCTGTTAGACAAGCAAACGGCTCATATAAGCCACCAAGAACTGTCGACTTTGTGATCCTTTGATCACTACGTAAATAATTTTCAAAAATTCATGAAATTTAATTTCTAGACATTTTAAATACATTCTAGATCAACATTCTAGATTAACTTTAACGATTCTGATCATCGATTCGAAATCCTTATCACCTAAAATGATTTAGGAGGACGAAGGCTTCCGTCCTTCTAAAAAAATAGTAGCTGGATTCATTATAATATATATTAGATTCTAATGATCAAAGTATAATTTTAAGGAATAATTATTTATAGAGTAGAACTACTAGGCTTTTAGAAGTATTAAAAAGTTAGTGCTTCCGACTATTTAACTCTTGGATCAACTTTTTTTTGACTATTTCTAATCTTTTGATTAATATTATTCTTCCGTGGAAACATCTCAATCCTGGAGAAACCACTCAACTTTAGAAGGGACCACTATCATCCCAACCGTATAATATTCTTGATCCAATGGCTAAAAAGTCAAAAGCACTCACTCTTTTATGTTTCCGAAAGTATGGTAGCTCTATGCATTATCTATATATCTTTTAAAACTTTTGAAATATTATATATTATTATTATTTTTTTATCTTAAATATGCATCTCGTTTATTTTTTCTGTTATTTAAAAATAGTTTCGCTGTTAGTATCCATTAAGTCATTTCGAATTAAATCTGAGATAAGTTTTTTATCCCCACTTAGGGCGTGTTTGGTTCACTTCTTTTTCACCTGGGAATTGGAATCGGAATGACGAATCCGTTTGTGGGTGTTTGGTACGCAGGAGTCCCATTCTGATTCCGATTTTTGAGTGGAATGGGAATCCTCCAATCATTGAAAGTTCAATCCGGACGAAATAGATATTTATTTGGATTAAATTTATTTTTTTCAACTTTTTAATTAAAATATAAGTTTAAATTTAGAAATTAAATATATAATTTTAATTTTTAATTTGAACTTGAATTAAAAATTAAAACTTCATCAAGTATTTCGAATCTAACTGTGAGACCCCAGATAGTCATATATATGAGATATAATAGGGCTAAACTCTTAACCTGGCTTAAGCATTTTGGGTGGTGGTAAGGCCCAAGAGGTTAAGAGAGTTAAGCGTGCTAGGACGGGAGTAGTCCTAGGATGGGCGACCCCCTGGGAAGTTGGGGCGTCACAGATGGTATCAGAGCCAATTACCAGCCGGAAGTGTGAGATTAGTCTTGGCTGAGCCAGTGTCTGGATGACGGGTTAGTGAGATGAGTCTCACATCGCCTGGTACTTGTGAGTCTGAGCCTGACGAGGACGTCAGGGCTTAAAGGAGAGGAGATTGTGAAACCCCAGATAGTCCTATATATGAGATATAATAGGGCTAAACTCTTAATCCGACTTAAGCATTTTGGGTGGTGGCTAGACCCAAGAGGTTAAGAGAGTTAAGTGTGTAGGACGGGAGTAGTCCTAGGATGGGTGACGCCCTGGGAAGTCGGGACGTCACATAACTTATGAATTTGAATTTAAATTAAATTTTAATTTACATAAAATTTTATTTAAAACTTAAATTAAATTTATGGATTCAAATTAAAATTTAAATTGTAATTTTAATTTTGAATTTGAATAAATCGAAATTTAGTTTTATATTTTAAATTATCCACTCAACTTCAAAGTTTAATTTTTAAAAAAAAAATATATTTAAAATTTTGACATTATTTCAAAATTTTGATGTAAATTTTTAATATTTAATTTTCAAATTGAATTTAAATTAATATATTATAAAGATAAAGTTAGTATATTAATTTGATTACGTTTTTTATATCTACCTGAACTAAATACCGACAATGGGAATGATTTATTCAGATTTCGATTTAGGTGATGAATCAAACAAAATTAGGTAACGCATCATTCCAATTCTGATTCCAGTTTATTCCAATTCCGATTCTGATTCTGATTCCGACTTCGAATCAAACACGCCCTTAAATGCAAATAAGAAAAATTGATAAAGGTAAAAGGATATATTTGAAAGGGTAAAAAGTCAAAATACTTTTTATATTCCCTAGTTTAAAGACAAATAAGAAAAGTTGGTGACTATAAAAAGATACATTTGAAATGGTAAAATAGTAATTTTACATAAATAAAGGTTGTTACTAATCGTTCACTAACTGAATTTAACTCTATGGACATGTTTGGTTCGACGTTGGAATTGGAATCGGAATCGAAATAAGCTGAAATCAGAATCGGAATAACTTATTACCTAATTTTGTTTGGTTTATCACCTAAATCGGAATCAGAATAAATCATTTCCATTGTCCGTGTTTGGTTCAGATAGATATAAAAAACACAATCAAATTAATATACTAACTTTATCTTTATAATATATTAATTTAAATTCAATTTAAAAATTAAATATTAAAAATTTACATCAAAACTTATGTGCTATTAGAAGCACGGAGACCTTCATGCTCTTAAACCGTTTTCGACGATAGAGCTTCGGAATCGACTATTGGTTTCGTTAGACTTGATTTAGTGTATTTGAAATATCTAAAAAATAATTTTTGTCATTTTTGGATATCATTTATCTAGCAATCAAAAGGGTTCAAAATCAACTGCTAAAAATAAAAATCTCATAAAAAGTTGTGATATAGCACTAAAATTTTTAATCAGAGATATTGATCTTACAGTAAATAGTATAAAAAATTTTCTATCAAAAGTTCATTTGATTTTAATACTTCTATGTCGTTAAACTTGCAAATGATATATATCAAATATTAAAAATTATTGATTTGGAACCCTTTCGATCGTTAGGTAAATGATATCGAAAAATCACAAAATTTATTTTCTATATACTTTTAATAAACTAAATCAAATATAATGGAGCCGATTACTAATTCGAAATCTCCATCATCGAAAACGACTTAGGAGCACAGAAACAAGCACACAACACAAGACCTACTTACTATGTATATATATAGAAGGATATACAAAATATATTATTTACCAATCATATTATGGCAAATGAGATGGAGAAGCGAAACAATTATGATAATTGTACATTAAAATAATTTTTATTTTTTTCTTATACTTTTATGCAATGTTGTGACACCTCTCTCTCTCTCTCTCTCTCTCTCTCTCTCTCTCTCTCTCTCTAACTGCTGAGATAAAGTGCCTTAGTAATAAACTATTCCATAAACACTTTATCCTTTTCTTTTAAAATTACAAAGAAAAACTTTATATAAAAATTAACATAGGTCTCATTATTTATTTATGGAAAGTGAATGCTCGCAATAAATTCTTATTTTTCTTATCCCTACTACTCAAAATCAAAGGTTAGATCAGGAAAAAGGTTTTGCACTCTAACCCTATTAGCTATCCAACCGGCGACTAAATTACATTATCTAAAGTAATGTTTAAACAAGATTTCATCAAAATGATTATAAAAGAATTGGATGTCCAAAAAGAGATGCCTTTTTTTACCATGGTATCTTCCCTTTCCTCAAGTCAATTATGTACTTCAATTTAAATAATATTCTAAGTAATCAAATCATAATTTTAGGCTTAATATAGAAGTGGTATGTGAATGAAAAAGTGAAACAGGTGATAGGAATCGAGTCTTTATAAAATAGTTTATTAGTGTATGTTTCATATGACTCCAACTCTCTCTCTCTCTTTCTCTATCTCTATCTCTCTCTCTCTTGTGTGAAAGGGGTTTCTTAACCACTTTTAATTATTTCAATTAGAACTTCTTTCAGTGCAATCTCTGTTGAGTTAGGTGGAATTCGCCATCTTAGTAATAATGTAGTAGAAATAATATTCTTGAAAACTAATTCTTACTAATCAAATAATGAACATTTTTTTTTTTTTCCTTTACAATTGATTTTAGAAACTATGTAATGTTTGGATATAATACAATTTGAAAATTCATTTGTTTATACGTTCAAAAGAAATAAAAAAACAAAAGAAAACTCCCTGTTCCAATCAAAACATAAACCTATTCTCCAGCATCAGCAATTTCTGATTAGCAAATAGTTTGTGCTTAGTTGAAGAAGATTTTTAGGGCGTGTTTAGATGCATGAATATCTTAGTCAATATATTATTTTAAATTTTATAAATCTTGTTTAAATTAGTGGAATAAATTATTCAATAATAACTCTTTTTCTTAGAAAATACTGAAAAACTATTTACAAGAAAAAAAAAAAGTTCTTCATGGAAAACACCCTTTCCAAAGTTTTGGTCTCCCGTATAAATAATTTGGAAAATAAAAAGACCTTTCAATGAAATATGAACTTTCCACCAAAAAAATCATTTTCTGTGATCTTTTGCAGAGAACCAAACACTCCCAGTAGGGTGGAAATGAGCCGAGCTTGAGCAAGCTTACCTCAGCTTAAGCTTGACTTGAAATTAACTTTGAGTCTAAATTTAGGCTCAAGTTGGGCTTGAAATTAATTCGAGCCGAGCTCGAGCAAGCTTAACTTCGAGTCGAGCGAGCTTGAGTCCTAAACGAGCCACTTGAAATTCTCAATATCACGCAATCTATAGCTTAATTTTTATAAAACATTATCTTTAAAACAAAAAATATCTAACAGTTCGACATACAAAATAAATACATGAAATACAGTATTATAATATTAAAAAATATTAGGGAAAGCGACTCTGTGAGCAAGTGAAAAAGGGAGAGCAATTAGAATAGGATTTTGCTGGTTTGGTTTTNCGGAGTCCGATACGCACCAGAAGCCAACTCTACTCCGTGGCTTCCCCGAAAAACCGGAGTTACTATTCACTTAAGTGAAAACTAAAAGTCGCGTATCTTCTCCATTTTAGCTCATTTTCGCCCGAAACTTGACGAGTGCTTATGTAATTAAATTACACACATAAACATCATCAACAGAGAGTTTAGTTGCACTGTCAAAAATCTCAGTCCTTACATATATAGTCTGAAGCCTATACTCTTATGAGTATAGACTTTTTTGTATTCATATATTTTCGGCTGTTAGATCTATCCCTTTAACCATTTTCACTTATTAGATCATATTATTCGATCAACCACCCACTCATCTCTAGAAGACCACTATCATCCTAATCGAGAACCACTATCATCCTAACTGCCCATTTTTTCATCCAATGATCGAAAATTTATGAATACAAAAGGATATTAGTGTACCTTTCATATGGCTTCAACACTCTCTCTCTCTCTCTCTCTCTCATGAAAAGGGTTTCTTAACCACTTTTAATTATTTCAATTAGAACTTCTTTCAGCGCAATCTCTGTTGAGTTAGGTGGAATTCGCCATCTTAGTAATAATGTAGTAGAAATAATATTCTTGAAAACTAATTCTTACTAATCAAATAATGAACCTTTTTTTTTTCCTTTACAATTGATTTTAGAAACTACGTAATGTTTGGATATAATACAATTTGAAAATTCATTTTTTTATATGTTCAAAAGAAATAAAAAACAAAAGAAAACTCCTTGTTCCAATCAACACATAACCCTATTCTCCAGCATAGCAACTTCTGTTTAGCAAATTGTTTGTGCTTAGTTGAATAAGATTTTTAAGGCATGTCTAGATGGGGTCCGGCTACTATACTATTATGAGTACGATCGCCCTCGTACTCATAAATTGTTTTCGATGATAGAGCTTCCGAATCGACGATCCACACAGTTAAACGTTATTTACAGCATTTAAAAACTTCTAGAAATCAAATTTTATAATTTTTCGTCATCATTTACCTTACGATCAAGAGGTCACAAATTTGACAATTTTTAACGGCCGGTATGAGATACTTGCTAGTTTAACGGTGTAAAAGAATCGGAATTTGTTGAATTTTTGATAGAAAATTCTATTCACTGCATAGATAAAGATCAATAACTCCGATCTTGAATTGAAAGATCCGATCATCCTTTTTTAGAATGTCGTTCGATTTTGACCGTTCATTTTATACCCACTTAATGGACTTTATTATGATTTCGAAAATTTACAAAATTTATTTTCTAGAAGTTTCAAATACTCTAGATCATATATAACGGAGTGGATCGTCGATTCGGAAGCTCCATCATTGAAAACAACTTATGAGTACGAGAGCTCCAATACTCATAATAGTATAGTAGCCATGGCCGTCTAGATGCATGAATATCTTAGTCAATATATTATTTTAAATTTTCATAAATGTCATTTAAATAATGGAATAAATTATTCAATAATAACTTTTTTTCTTAGAAAATCATGAAAAATTATTTACGAGAAAAGAAAATATTCTTCATAGAAAACATCCTTTCCAAAGTTTTGGCCCCACGGATAAATAATTTGAAAAATAAAAAAGACCTTTCAATGAAATATGAAAATTTCCTTTTTAGAAAAACTACTCTTTCTGGAAATCTAGCGGACTAAAAATATTTTCCACCAAAAAAATTATTTTCTGTGATTTTTGCGGAGAACCAAACACTCCCGATAGGGGGTGGAAACGAGCTGAGCTTGAGCGAGCTTATCTTAGCTCAAGTTTGGCTTGAAATTAACTTCGATCTAAATTTAGACACAAGCCGGGCTTGAAATTAATTCGAGCCAAGCTCGAGCGAGCTTAACTTCGAGTCGAGCGAGCTCAAGTCCTAAATAAGACCCTTGAAATTCTCAATATCATACAATCTATAGCTTAATTTTTATAAAATATTATCTTTAATACAAAAAAATGTTTAATAATTCAACATACAAAATAAATATATGAAATACGATATTATAATATTAAAAAAAATTAGGAAAAGCGACTCTGCAAGCAAGTGAAAGAGAGAGAGCAATTATAGTATAATTTTACTAGGTTGGTTTTGTGGGCCAACAAATATGCCCAATAACCTAAACTCTATATACATATAATTAAAATACATAATATATACTATTATATATAATTAAAATATACATTATATATAATTTTATATATAGAGAGAGAGATAGAGATAAAATTAGATTACTATACTATTATAGAGATAAAATTGGTGCTATTAGATTTGGATATGTGGCTGATGATAGTGGTTCCTAATTAGGATGATATTGGTCCTCGTGACTTGAGCGAGTGGTTGTTGAATAGTATGATCTAACAGGTGAAAAGAGTCAAAGAAAGAGATCTAATGGATAGTACTATAGTAGCCGGACTCTCTCTCTCTCTATATATAAATATAGAATTGTGCTGGAATACTATTCATAATATTTAAGCTTTTTTTACTACTAACTTTCTAACCCTCAGATAAAAAATTGCAAGGTTGGGATAATGGTGATCTCTTATTAGTGGTGATCCCCTAGAGTTTGAGTGAGTGGTCGATAGATTTAGTATACCAGTAATACTCATATCACTAGGTGCACCAGATTGTCTATCTATCTATTATAAACAAACTTTGAACAAAAAACTTCTCAAATTATAGCATACCTATGGAATATATATAACATTAAAAAATCCTAACATATAAAAAATCATGAATTTTGGGCAGTTACTTTACAAACATTAAATAAATGTCACTTGCAGTGTATGGATGATCGAGTGCATCAGGTGCATATAAAATCTTTTTTTTTTAATCTCTCTTCCTCCCACTTAATGACATGGTGATTATACGGTAATAACTGAAATATCATATTATCACCATGAGATCATATTGGTATGTTGTGATAATAACTAAAATATCATATCACTACCAACATCAGCGTTACTCCGTTATTCAGTCAACTTAATTGAACTGAAAGATTTGATTACAATAATTTAGAAAGTTTAGGTCAAAAAATGCAGAAAATAAGAGTTTGAAAAATCAAGATTTTTGCTTTCTAAGGCTTAGTTTGGTATTGAGATCTATCTAACGCTATTAGATAAAATAGAGTTGAGGAAAAAGCATATAGGGATATGCTTTTGCGTTCTCCAGTGGAACCGCAAAAAATATATCGTAACCTAACTCATCGCGATATGCGGAATGCAATATTACGTACGAAAACAAACAGGATATTTTCCCATCAAACAGGATATTTTCCCATCGTCGTTTCTCATCGCACGTAACGCAATCTTCCCGCAATCCCAAACGAAGCGTAAGGCTTAGTTTGGTATTGAGGTCTATCTAACGCTATTAGATAAAATGGAGTTGAGGAAAAAGCATATAGAGATATGCTTCTACGTTCTCCAGTAGGACCACAGAAAATATATCGTAACCAACTCATCGCGATATGCGGAACGCAATATTACGTACGGAAACAAACAGGGTATTTTTCCATCGTCGTTTCTCACCGCACATAACGCAATCTCCCCGCAATCCCAAACGAAGCCTAAGTTTGTCGCCTTTTCTGGCTTTTTCTCCAAGACATGTTCTTCAAGTTTTTTTCAATAAGTCACCATGAAACCCACTAATCCGGCCCATGCATGTTTAACCTGGTCACTCCAAAATTCATTTTAAGCTCATGCGCTTGACTCTTGCTTCTCGAGCTTTAATGCTTTTGAATGCACCAACCATTTGAGCCCATACCACTTCACCGCGAACCCACTCATCTAATGCATGTGTGTTTAACCTGCGCCACTCGAAAATTCATCTGAGCCCATGCGCCTGATTCTCGCTTCTCGAGCCTAACTGCTTTTCGAATACACTAACCATTTGAGCCCATAAGCCTAACTTGCGCCTCCGGAGCCTAATTCTTTTCAATGCACACGACTCCGCTCCCTGAACCCGTAATGTTAGTAAAAGTCACCAACCAATCTCACTACACCACTTACACGAGTAGCCTAGAATCATTGAACCATCGGCTCTAATGCCTCTTGTTAGAAAGTTTCTAGGCCCAGCTTATTCCCATATGAGCCCAAGGATGTGGCATATCTCAGGAAACTCACAATTCACATGTGAATTCTTAACACTTTTTAGATCTTGCCCATTGTGAGTTACGAGCAATGTTGAGACACTTTGATAAAATATTATCTACTCTAAGTGCAATATTCGTATGTTCATGCATTTTAGATCCATTTCAATCTATTAAATTATATATATTCATGCATTGTTGATCCATTTCTTTTTTGAGAGAGAGAAAGAGATAGATAACACGCTACCCGCTTCGTTTATTTCATTTAGAAATAAACTTAGTTGGAAATATAAATCAACTAGATTTCAATCTATTAAATTGTATGAAACAATTATTCTTAACCATTATTTTTCTTCAAAAACATATGCTATCAAATAATGATTTTTTTAATAATTAATTAATTATATTCAATACTCTATCTCATATTTGGTATGGTGAAACTCGAACCCATCAAGACTATTGTTTTGATACCATATTAAAGTACATGAAATAATCGCTATTCTTCAAAAAATTAATCTACCACAGAAAAGTGTATTTAATAATTATATTCAACAAAATTGTTATTGGGATTTGGGAGCCGAACAATTTCCAAATTAGTTGACCGAGTCAAACATTGACTGAGTGGAACTCCCACTGACTTACAACTTGGCTCAAGAAGTGACCCTCGGTTGATAAAATCAAGCAATAGGTTAAAGAGGGCTTCGCTCAACCAAATTCCTTCTTAATATGTAAAAGCTTTTGGAGATGAATCAAACTCAAATTTTTTGCACAAATTCCTCTGAAGTAAGAGCCAAACTAGAGCTAAATTTCATTAAAATTACAAGGAAAGAGCAAGAGGGCTCAGTTTACAGAGATCTAGGCTAAAGACGAAGGATTTATAATTCGGCTCTTTGTGAATGTGATGTGCTAGAGTGAAGAATATATATATAGTGGAGAACAAGAAGGCTCAGTTTTTGATTGCATATCATGTTTGTGACACCATATTATTCGCATATTGGATTGATAAGGGATTACGACGGAGTGCATACTGCATAAGAATGATATAACTAAGTTTAAGCATTTTAAACTAATGATACTTGAATTACATTCAGACCAAGCAAACACTGGCATGCATGAACTACGACTAGCTAGACTGCGATGATCCTACGATTACTGACGGCGTGCTTCGAGGGCTCCACTGCCTGGCATTCCCGGCACGCCGACACCACGAATCTGAACAAACCCTTCTGCTTCTGCCACCGCCGCCGATGCCTCTTGCCTTCCCTCCTCTGCATTCCCTTCTCCTCCCTCTCCGACCTGCTCGTCGGCTCCGCCAGCAGGAACGTCACGCGCTTCGGCGCCCCCGACCCCCTCCCGCTCTTCTTCTTCAGCAGGACCGTGCCGTGATCGTCAGCGGCAGCCAAGACGTCGGAAAGGGACGGAGATTCCTGTCCAGCACCAGCAGCAGCAGTAGGGAAGAACTCGAAGCTGGAGTCGCCTGTTGGAGCCGTGGTTTTCGGGCTTCTGCTTTCGGTTTGGTGGCTCGCGACCGCGCATCCCGCCATGAATGCGAAGGAGAGGTCGTCGGCCGTGTCCATTGCTGAGTGCACGTACTTGGAGAAGCTGTATAGGTACATTAACATAGAGTTAGGTTTGTAGTGAGAGGGGGATGATAAATACGAGAATGAGTGGTTAAAAGATGTGGTTAATTTGGGCCACAAGCTTAAAGTTGTTTTTTGTTCATTTGTTTCCAAGTTCTTGTTGTGTTCTTTTCTGTATAGCAAGTGGTACGTGTTTAGCTTTTAGGCCGGCAAAAAATAAGGATGGATATGAGAGACTCGATCAAAGATTCCAACCGGCTTGATCTTGCTCTTAAATAGACATTAAAAACTATGATCTGCCGCGTCTGCCACACGGTAGCGGGTAACGGCGTATATTTTAACAGGAGTAAGTGGCAAAGAACTTTGTGGTTGATATCCGAAGTCCCAAGTTCGAATTCTAGTTGATTCACATTTCTAACTGAGTTTATTTCTAAATGAAATAAACGAAGCGGGTCAGCCTATCTCTCTAAAAAAAAAATAAAAATGAAGGGGTATCGATTTTGTGTATGGATGAGAATTAGATTATTCAGGAGTAAGAAAAATTATGTTTGAATGGTTAGATTGGAATAATACGAATAAGATTAGTTATAGTTGTAAACTAATAATATTTTATCTAAATAATAAGCATAAATTTTAAAATTATTAATAAAATAATATTTTAACAAGTTAATTAATTAACTAACTAAGGATACTGTATAAGATGATGAAGAAGCATGTTAATTAGTTACAATAACTAATTAATTAATTATTTAATATTATTATGTATTTAGTTGAAATATTAATTACTAAATTAATATAAATTCTAGTGATTACTTGAATAAACATATTAAATTAGTTCGTTATTTAATTTGCTAGATTATAAATAATAAATTATTTGTTCAAGTATTTACTTAACTATGTGTTAAATTTAATAAGTCACAAGTTGTTAATAGTTATTGAATAAGTTAATTAGTTATTAATTAACAATGTTTTAAAATTATTTAGAAACTAATTAATAGAAAAAATATTTAAGAATTTGATCTGTTAAAAATTTAATTAGTTAAAAAAATAAATATATAATATACTAGTTATCATAGCTTAATAAATAAATCATTATTAATAGGGGAGAATAAAGATAAGAGCAATTATTCTATGGAGAGGCAAGAATAATAATTCTCCTCTCCCAACATATTATTCTAGAATAACTGATTGAGGTTTGAGAGAGGGGTCTCACGTTGTTGGTCCGATAGAAGACGACGGGATGTTTCAGACAACCAGCAAAAATATCGAATGACATTCATAGAAAAAACCGACCGTCCCTAAAGCAAGTGGCAAAGGACTTGATTAAAGATGTCAACGGGTCGGATTCGGGATGGATTTTTAAAAATCCGAATTCGAACCCGACTCCAAACTCGAGACCCGAACCCGAACTCGAACCCGACGGAATTTAAAAATCCATATCCAAATTCGAACCCGACCAAAAATCCGAAACTCAAACCCGAACCCGAACCCAAAAATTTGAACCCGAAATAATTATTTTCTTTTTCAATTTTTCAAAATATATTATATTAAATCTAAATTTTTAAAATATAAAAAAATATAACATCAAATATATATATATATATATATATATATATATTCGGGTTCAAATTTTCGGGTTCGGATTTGAGTCGGGTACAATCAAAATCCATATCCGAATCCATATCCGTCGGGTTTCTATTTTTGATATCCATATCCGAATCCATATCCATATCCATCAGATATATCCGCTTCATTCGGGTTCGGGTTCGAATAAAATTTCGGGTATCCATACTCATTGACATCCCTAGGCTTGATGGTTGGTATCCGAGACCCAAGTTCGAATCCTAGTTGATTCACATTTTCAGCTAAGTTTATTTCTAAATGAAATAAACTAAGCGGATAGCGTGCTACCTATCTCTCCAAAAAAAAAAAAAAAAAAAAAAGACATCCATAGTAAAAAAAGGTAAAAAAAAAAAACGTAAAATGGGCCAGGTGGCTAGTAGGCCGTCCAGCCTGACGCGATAGCGGGTCAGGCCGTGGCCTGGCATCGATGCTGGTTGTATTTGAGCCAGACCCTCTAGGCCAGCCAGCCCAGCATGGCAATTGCCGCGACGGGTCTAGGTCGTGTCGGGCAATAGGTTGGCCGGTGGCCCGACACGGAGAAGGGGTGGACTTTTTGTACAATTTGGACCAAAATAACCTCCACAATTTTTTTTTTTTTTTTTTTTTTTGAGAGAGATAGATAGCATGGTATTCACTTTATTTATTTTATTTAAAAATAAATTTAGATGAAAATGTGAATCATTAATTACAGGGTATTAAAGTAATATTCAATAAACCATAGGTAGGGTATCTGAAGTTTTTTTTCTATATAATTTAATGAAGAGTTAACAAAGGTGCTGACGGAAAGAGAAAAATAAAACTATAGGATATTAAAGTGATACACTTTAAGCTATAGGGTACTAAAGTGAGAAAGTGCGAAATTAGAGGGTGGTATTTGAAGTTTTTTCTAGATTCTATGACTCAATTAACTATTAGAATGAGTGTTACTTTTTTTTTTTAATTTAATTCGGTTTAAAATAGTTTAATCTGCCAAATTTAATGAACTTATCAATTAATTTGGTAAAATTTCTAATTTATTCCGCTAAAATCATTCAATTTTAAAAATAAAAGTTGAAGTTTCTCAATCAAAGTAGCCTTTAACTGTTTTGTAATGAACAAAATTAGAATAATTAGCTATATATTTATGGCTAATTCCGACAAAAAAATTAATATTTTTTAATTTAATAAAATTAAAAATTCAGGAAAAATTCGAAATTAAAGGATCTCAACATTAAAAAAAATCAAAAAATCAAATCGAGTCCATTTGACGACTCTGCATGGTTGAGGGGGTTTCCACTTTCCATCCATCTATTACTATATACTAAAGTGCGTGGGGTATTCTTCGTTTATTGATATGTGTCTGACTCAATTATTTGGTATACCCGGTGCATCGTAGACCGTTGATTGTGAACATATGTATGGCGTATGGGATAATGTTGGGCGCATCTCGTCTATTCTTTTTTATTTTTAAATCCTAAACTATATAAAATTTTGAGTTATTTTTCTAAATTGGTTATTGCCTATCAACTATTAAACTAATTAGAGTACTCCATTTTTTTTGTTATTTATCTATTGTAAGTCCAAATTTTAGAACAAATTATATTTAATTTCTTCACATTGGTGGTTAATTGTGCTAAATTTAGAAATTTCTTACAAAATTAAATATATGTTAATAAATTCTAAATAGAAATTATAAAGTCGGTCAATTAACCACCAATGTGAAGAAATTAAATATAATTTGTTCTAAATTTAGAAATTTCTTACAAAATTAAATATATGTTAATAAATTCTAAATAGAAATTATAAAGTCGGTCAATTAAAAACCTATGAATTAAGTAACTACTTTTTATTTTATTATAATATTTTCAATTCTCGATATTGCTTACATGAGTCGACAAAAATTATCTGAATAGAGTTAGAAGAATAAAATTTTTTAAAAAAACACAAAAAGAGGATATATATCTTTTGGACAAACTGGTCCAAAAATAAGAATATTACAAACTTTTCCTTTTTACTTCAGAAAATTTTCAAAGTTTATAGAACCCCCAATAATTTAAATAAGAACTATCAAATAGTTAGATACAAAATATGTAACAAAATTTTATATTTTGAAATCAAATATTAATAAAAAATATATATATTAAAAAATATATTATATTTTAGAAATATAATTAAAAATATATCAATTTTATCTGCGATAAAGCGCGGACACATTGCTAATATTTACGTGTCATTGACTCATTGGAGGTCGCCCAATATTCCCAATCTCCCACCGTTTGCCTCAAACATGTGGCCTTCTCCTATTGGCCCAATAGTTGGGGCTGTAGAAAATAAAAAAGTTAAAAATGCACCGAGCATATTATTAATGGGTCATTTCCAACTAATCAGACTATTGTTCTTAAATTTATCCATCTCATCATAATTATTAAAAATTATTTTTATTATACTTTTTTCCTCAAATAAAAATATGTGATTGGTTATTTATTGATGATGTGGTGTAAATGTTCTATTATACACTTTCTTATAAAAAATCGCTATACTATAATGTGTATATAATTTGAACCTTCTTTGTTCCTAGTGCGCAAGATATACAGGTAATGTTTGATTTTTTTTACAATTTTATTTCTGTAACTTATTACCATGATATAACATTTTTTTCCCATTTAGTTGGCATAGTAATAATATCATGTCAAAATGCTACAAATATTAAATTAATCAGGCTCTATAGCCTCTATTTGAGCACACTCGAACATATTTCAATTTTTTTTTATACAATAGTATAAGAATTTGTCTGAAATATCATTATTTTTGGATTAAAAACTTTATGTCGGAGGTGTTTGGATCACTTTAATCTTTTAATTAGGTCTCACAAAAAGTGGTCGAGTTCTAGAAAGAGAAAGTTTTTGGCCAATTTCCATTATTATTATTTTTTTATCAGAAAGTAGGAGAATAAATGGTTATGGTAGCACTCATTTATTGATTTACATTAAAATGACATAGGTTCAAACTCTTTGATATGCCAAAATTATACAGGATTATTATGATCACTGTGTTGTATCTTGCACTTTTACAAAGAGAACCCATATAGCTCTTTTTTTAAAAAAATACTTTACTAATCAAAACACCTTATATTAAACAAATACTTTATTTTCACGTGATACGCAAACAGAACCTAGATCGTTTAGTTTGCAAAAATGAATAGTACGTACTGTGGTTGTTTGGTCCAATTTTTGCTCGCTAGGTCTAGAAGCATGTTTTTCAAATTTTTTTTATTTGCAAAATCTTGGTGCCTTTTGGTATTAGCAAAAGGCCACATTCAGCAGCTTTACTGCAAAAGTCTCCTCTACAAGAGTTTCTGCGATACAAGAAAAAGACAAAACATAGTCTTTTCACATTGAGGCCCTTTGCATATCTGATAACGAAGCGTAGTTAAATTCTATTACACTGATAGTAAATGTCACGCTCCGAATTACACATTTTTTTAGACATGCCAACAGACCCACTGTATATATAGAAATATTTTCTATATACGAAGCGATAGCTGCACCTGTAAACACATCGAGCTAGAACCACAAGATAACGAGCTGCCAAATTGAAAAACATATATAAATAAAAATCTCAAGGGGTTCCAGTATATACAAAATATCTACTATACCACTCGCTCCAGCGAGTACTCAGACAACAACCATATGTACATAAATACCCCAAAACTACCTGTGAGAGGTACTCCCTAACACTGCAACAAGTCTGGAAAGGATCTAGCTCGCAACTCTCTTTCCACGATCAGAATCGGCGACATTAGCAGTTGTAGAAGAAAGCTATGCAAAAAGGGGTCAACAACTGGGTGTGAGAACTACTGTAAAACGAAATAGTCCTCAGTGGGTACCACTACTGACTTCAACGGCTCACCCACTAAGTCTACAGAAAGTATGCACAAGAATAGTAAAGGATGCCGACAAAACATTACAGCTACATGTCACTATACTATCGCTAACCACTATCTGTAGATAAAAACTGCACTCTCTGACTCAATCTCACTAGGGACTATGAACACACCTGTCCCGTCTGTCGAAACTACACCAACCACTACCACACTGGGTTGTTGGTGGAGAGAAAGTCCAACCAGGACACCACGACATCAACGCAAAAGCACTAATGGGCGCTACTCAACCGAGTATACAAGCGTGTCTCTGCCGAGTTCAATCAGGCTCTTACAGACTATAATCAAAGCAAATGAGTCTAGCTGGTCCTACAACTAAAACGCACGTGCCCTTAGCACAATCTGATACAAAAATAACAATCTGGGTCCACTGTCAACCGCGACGGCACCCGACAGTCCGAAACAATCTACACACTACTGTAAAATAAGCTCGGCACCCCAGTACGAGCGTAAACTCATCCTGCACCAATCTGGGTATCCACCGCATATAAATAGCGGCGATACAGACGAATCACAGTTCCTAAAGCTACATCTGGTAATTTTCAAAAAATGACAGTGTAGGGTTTAATAGTTTTCTCCTAAGTCAATTCCAACTCCAACATGTAAAACGAATCTAGAATTCAAAGTTCCAACTCAGATTTCATTAAAGCAATGCAAATCGGTGAATTGAGCTACTAACATGGTACTACACAGAAAGTTTACAGGTTGACAAAAATCTAGGCTTAGGAGAAAATTCGACGATTTCGGTAAACTTCAACCCACCTCAAAAAACTCGTCCAACAATGGCAAGAAGTCGAAATAAGAGAAAACCACGCGCTCGCCCGGTCTCCAACTACGCAACTGCGACGCAAGTACGCTCGAATGACCCTCTGGATCGACGTCGAAATCTCCCGAGCTCGAGCCACGGCCTCCATCAAGCACACGATCAAAAACTAAAGAGAGAGAGGAAAAGGGAGAAGAGTATCCTCTCTCAGCAACTCAGGTTGATATAGATAAGGGAGGGTAGGTAGCGATGATAACCATCAACAAAAAGACCACAATACCCCTCACCAACTTAAAATTTCAGCTGGAGTACCGGTACCCGATTTGGTTACCGGTACTCGGCCTCTCAGTCCACAAGCTCGTACACCGGATAACGGTACCAGCCTGATGCTGTACCGGTACCCAGCATCAATTGGCGCAACCCGAGAGCATGCTGTCCAGGATTTATACTGCGGTACCGGTACTCCCCTGCGTGGTACCGGTAATCAATATTGAAAACCTACACTTTGCAGATTCCAATATCAATACACCACTCTTGCGTCGTATTGAGTCCGTTTTGCGTCCATTTCGCGCCAAAACGACTCCAACTTGTCCCGACACTCTCCAGATGTGTCGACAAGCCTTAGATGCTGAAATCTCACTAGCAATCAACCACCAGGGATACTACAGTAAAATTATTCTGTAAAGCGTTTGGAAGAAAAAAATAATAACATAATTTTTAGAGTATAGTTAAACTATATTCCAAAAAATAGAGTAAAATTATAATTCACTCTAACCAAAGAAAAATAATTCTATTATTTTTGAGCTCCCTTAGTTCCAAGATGTATCAAGTTCTAATTTAAATTTTAAAATAAAATTTTAAATTGCAACCTAGATTTTAGATTGTAAATTTTAAAAATTTAAAATTTAATTTTAATTTTAATTTTTAACTTTTAAATTTTAAATTTTATAGTTTGAATTTATTATTCAAATTTTTAATTTTTAATTTAAAATTTTGAATTCTAAAATTTACATATCAAGAATTTAAATTTTATAATTTTGAAATTTAAATGTCAAATTTTAAATTTCAAATTTTCTAATTTTATAATTTTAAATTTTAATTTTTGAATATTAAATTTTAAATTTTATCTTTCAAATAATAAATTTTAAATTTTAAATCCCAAAATTTCTAATTTTTTAATTTCAAATTTTATTTTTTAAATATCAAATATCAAATTTTAATTTTTAAATATCGAATATCAAATTTTAATTTTTAAATTTCAAATTTTAAATTCTAATTTTTAATTTTCAAATTTCAATTTTCAATTTTCAAATTTCAAATTTCAAATTTTAAATTTCAAATTTCAAAATTTATTTTAAATTTTAATTTTCAAAATCTAAATTTCAAATTTCAAAATTTATTTTAAATTTTAATTTTCAAAATCTAAATTTCAAATTTCAAAATTTAGATCTCAAATCTCAAATTTCAAATTTCAAATCTCAAATCTCAAGTTTCAAATATCAAATCTCAAATCTCGAGTTTCCAATTTCAAATTCTAAATTTTAAAAGTCAAATTTATTTTTTAAATTTTAAATTTTAGATTTTAAATTCTAAATTTCAAATTTAAAATTAAAATCTAAATTTCACATTTCAAAATTTATTTTAAATTGAAAATTTCAAAATTTAAATTTCAAATTTCAAAATTTAAATCTCAAATTTTAAATTTCGAATTTCAAATTTCAAATCTCAAGCTTCCAATATCAAATCTCAAATCTCAAGTTTCCAATTTCAAATTCTAAATTTTAAATTTCAAATTTATTTTTTAAAATTTTAAAATTTAGATTTTAAATTCTAAATTTCAAAATTTAAATTTTTTATTTCAAATTTTAAATTTTTAAATTTTAATATTAAATTTAGATTTTTCTATTTCAAAATTATAAATTTCAAATTTTAAAATTAAGAAAAATTTCATGATGTTGCACAATGTGCATTCAAACAGTTTAAAAATTTAATCTGTGAAATTTTTTATGGTTATAGAATTCTTTAATTCATCGAAGCTAAAAGCACAGTATATAAATTCCATGGAGATATTTCATTATGCATCCAAACAGACCCTATATACATTAGATAGGACCGCTATTTAGCCTGTTTGCCTTGAGTAGAATGAAAAACTATAAGGAGATAGTGCACATCATTTGATGATAATATTACGATTTAAACTTATAATCGAATTGCTTTTTCCTTGATGAGGGCTGCAAAATATTTATGTACAAATTAATTTGAATTATGTATAATTTAATTATTTGTCATGCATGTTAGGACTATTTTGATATTTACCTCATTAAAAAGATAATTCTAAATTATGTATAAGAATATTCTTAATTAAGTTATTTTTAAATTATGTATTTTCTACCATATACTTAAAGTATATTTTATTAAAAAATATTAACAATAATATTTTGGTGGTACTTTATTAATGTATAACATTGTTTAACAATTTTCAAACGAATATTAGTCAAATAGAGTTTAATTACAAACATCACTATTTATTAAATAGCACAATATTGTAACATATAACACTTCTATAATTGCACCATTTGCACCGTTTCAATTGCACACAATGCTTATATGATGAGATTACGGAACATTCTACCATTTTTTTCAATATGACAGTTGTAGTATTTCTGGTGTCCAGCAGCTGTGAAATTACAGCAGCTGTGAAATTACAGCATCTGAGGCTTGTCGACACATCTGGAAGTGTCGGGATAAGTCCGAGTCGCGTTGGCGCGAAATAGACGCAAAACGGACTCGTTGCGACGCGAGAGCAGATTTCTAGCATTGAAATCTGCCAATTGCAGATTTTCAGCAATGCGTACCGTTAATTACCACACAGCGGCATACCGGAATTCCAGTGTAATCTGCGAACAGCCACTCTCGGGTTGCTATTTCTGCTGCGGGGTACCGGTACGGCATCGGCCTGGTACCGGTACTCCAGGATAGGTGAGGGGCTGTTTGGTCTTTTGATGCCTCGTTCACTTTACCCTTATTGTCACGCCCCGGATGTCTAGTTCCCCGGACACGCCGACAAATCCGCCGTATACAAAGAAATTTTCTCTGTATACGAAGCGACAGCTGTACCTGTAAATCAAACGCTACTACGAACAGTAGTAGAGAGCTGCTAAAAAAAACAGAAGATAAACAAACTGAGTTTCATATACATAGTCCAAATCCAAAATACAGAGCTACTCGCACTGGCGAGTTAAGTCTACTATGTACAGAAACTCGAAACAAAACATCTACCTGCAGTAGGGGCACCTCTCGCTCAGCACGACGGGTAGGGCTCTGACTCGTGACGCCCTTGCCTCGATCCTGATCCGCGGAAGGCGCAGCAGCCGGAACCTGTGGCTCTGCAAAATAGAGGTAACAACTGGGCGTGAGAACTACTGTAAAAACAAGTAGTCCTCAGTGGGTACCGCCCAAAACCACATCGGTCCACCCACTAAGTCTACAGAAGGGAGCAAGAGTAGTCAGAAAAGCAGGAAGTAAACTCTACCGCTATCGATCACTACACTATCATGCTCTACACTAACCAACTGTAGTAAATGTCAAATCTGACCCAATCCAATCGGGACTGTAAGCATACCCGTCCCCGGGACTGTGAATACACCCGTCCCTGCCCCGTTGCGACTACTAGGCTCTATCCACACTAACTGGTCCGTGGAGAGCAAGTCCAACTGGCATGAGCAACACCAACGCGAAAGCATAAAGCCTGACTCCGGAGTGGCACTCGTGGCGCCTACCAACCGAGTATGCAGCGTATCTCTGTCGAGTTCAAACAGGCTCTGAAAAGCCAAAGTCAAGAAATCGATTCTAACTGGTCTAACAACCAACAAGTAACGTGCCCTCAGCACAATCTGACGCCAAAAAGGCGATACGGGTCCACCGTCATCTAACGGCACCCCAAGTCCGGAACAACCTGAACAATACTGTAAAAATCCACTCGGCATACCAGCACGAGCGTAAATGTATACTAAACCACCTGGATACTCGTCTCGAGGATACTGCGACAGTACAATTTAATAACGGCTCCTAGAGTTAAATCAGGCAGTTTAATCAAGTGACAGTCCAAATCGCAGGTTTTCTCTAATTCAATTTCCAAGTCCAACATGTATAACCTATTCAATTTATTACCACATGCTCCAAATTCAGATATGCAATCTTACCTTAATCCATAAATTCGATCGCAGTAGAATAGATTATCCAGAAATTGAAAACTAATGTCTCGACGATTAGAACTTAGGATCAAACCGATGTAACCCACCTCGACAGCGACCCAAGCACCGTGGTAAGTTAGGTCTGTGCGCGCGCAATTATTGAGAGACGTTCTGGTAACGGGAGAAGACGAAATTGCACCCCTCGCCCTGGGTCCTGAGCAACATTTAGGGACGGTACCTCGTACAGTGGCTTGGGTGGGTTGTTTGTTTAAGTGATTTTGGTAGAAGTAATTTTTTGAGTCTAAAGTGAACGCGTTCGATTCACAAACGATATCTGCGTAGATGCTCGCTGCTGGTGTAAGTTTTATATGTCGTGGCTACATGATCTGACGCTTAACCTATGTCTGCCTCACGTAGCTCTCTTCGCACTTTGCCTTGATAGATAGAGGAGGGAGAATGTGAAATCACCACTATCCCTTTGGTGTAAATTAGAGTTACCACAATAAGATTAAGGATGATGGTTGGTGTATGCTTATAATCGTTACGGAATTACAAAAGTCCACCCCCTATGCTTTTACTAACTTAACCGACATAAAAATATTATATAAAATAAATAAATAAATGTTAATGTAAGGATATTTATCAACCTCTCACTACACCTTACTCATAAAATAAAAGTTCCTCGCCTTAATTATTCCTTCTTCTCAAATTCTAATACATACAATACCTTCAAGAACGATGATGAAAGCGTAACACAGTCGAGGTGTGGTGTGGTGGGTTAAAATATTATTTAAATACTCTATATTCCATTTTCTCATATTTAAGATGTCAAAATCTTATGAGGATTATAATTATAATAAATTTAAGTGGAAATGACCAATAAATATATAGTTAGGACATTATTTAAATTACATGTCACGCATATCTTAGGCTGTTCTGATTAATTTTTTGTATTCCTTCATTGTCGACCTCCCGTTCTCGTTGAATGGCTCCAATCTGTTGATGCGGTAGTGGTGAAGATGATTGCCCGGCTGCGCAATTCTTTGGTGCTCATGCACAGATGATATTCGCGCCTGTTCGGTCGTCTCCTCGTTAACCTCAGGTCCTCACCTATCTCGAGTGGCGAGTGGAGAATCAATCACTGTTTGAGAATGATCTCGATCAGATGATATCTCCTTCAACGCGAGACGTGAAACACGGTGGGGATCGCCAGCAAGTCGAGGGTAAATAAGAAAAAAAGTGGGCATAGAGCTATTTCCTGTAGCCATATGGTCGGGAGATCCTGGAATCTCTCTCTATACCTCGAAAGGGCCAGCACAAACGTGGACTAAGCTTGTTTCCACTTACTACCAAAATTGGTATTATTCGTTAAACCTCAAAAAGTGGCGACAGGGCGTGGCGTGTGACTCTTTTAGTGTGATAGATTGGAAACATGATCTCTAACCTTTAAATCTAAGTTCGTCTCCTAGAGGGTTTTGTGATTTTTGTTGTTGTTTAGGTATGAATTGATTCGTGTTTTAGGATCTCTTAGGCAGTTTGATTGTATCGGCGTAGCTTCTCTGTCGGCTCTGTGCTGTCATGAAGTGGGAAGCATACGGGCTGGATCAGAGGTGTGTATTTCCGTTTTTATTTTCAACATGTACTGTTTCTGTTGTCCTTTTGCAGTATTAGTGTATTGCCTCTACGAGAATCGTAAATATTCTATATGAATAAGATGGTATAGTAGTAAAGTTCGCGCTCTCGAGTTTTTCCAGCGATTTTTCTCTTGCGATGTTAGCTTTCTTCTCAGAACAAAATTCCGACTTATCCCACCAATTTCCATCTCTATTATCTTAAGGGTGAGTCTTAGATATTAATTAATTCTTAATAGTATTTACTTATTATCATTGCTTCTATACTAAGTAATTTATTTGTTGTATATACATTCTGACCTCTAATGGAGGTGTTACACTTATTATTCATTAAGCTCTTTCTAATACGTTGTATTATAAGCCAATACTTGTTTATATTGTAATTTTTTTTAATATACTTGTTTGATATTGTTGATTTTGTATATGTATATCTTTTCTCTTGTTATTAATATAATAAACTTTAACATAGTCTCACTAAATTTGATCAGGCTTATCCACACTCTTTTACTCAACTAATACAATTCTCAGGACTGCAATTAGTATCCTTCATTCTATCATTGTTCTTCTTTTTAGTGTAAGTAAAAGTTTTATTTAGTTTTAATTAATATTTTATTTTAATTGTTATTGTGACTCTACTAACTTTGTATTTTCAATCTGTCATATTCTTTGTCTTGTCCTGATATTGGGAATGGAACGCGTCGTTGTATTAACTTTTGACTCAATTGCATTAAATATTTTTCTCCTTATAAAATAGATTGTTCTTAGGTATAGATCTTCTATATTGTTGGTTATATTTATTTTGAATA
>NC_033624.1:4895497-4984861 GCF_001540865.1 Ananas comosus
AAGGGAGCAAGAGTAGTCAGAAAAGCAGAAGTAAACTCTACCGCTATCGATCACTACACTATCATGCTCTACACTAACCAACTGTAGTAAATGTCAAATCTGACCCAATCCAATCGGGACTGTAAATACCCGTCCCCGGACTGTGAATCACACCGTCCCTGTCCCGTTGCGTACTATCAGGCTCTATCCACACTAACTGGTCCGTGGAGAGCAAGTCCAACTGGCATGAGCAACACCAACGCGAAAGCATAAAGCCTGACTCCGGAGTGGCACTCGTGGCGCTACCAACCGAGTATGCAGCGTATCTCTGTCGAGTTCAAACAGGCTCTGAAAAGCCAAAGTCAAGAAATCGATTCTAACTGGTCTAACAACCAACAAGTAACGTGCCCTCAGCACAATCTGACGCCAAAAAGGCGATACGGTCCACCGTCACTCTAACGCACCCATAGTCCGAACAACCTGAACAATACTGTAAAATCCACTCGGCATACCAGCACGAGCGTAAATGTATACTAAACCACCTGAGTACTCGTCTCGAGGATACTGCGACAGTACAATTTAATAAGCTCCTAGAGTTAAATCAGGCAGTTTAATCAAGTGACAGTCCAAATCGCAGGTTTTCTCCTAATTCAATTTCCAAGTCCAACATGTATAACCTATTCAATTTATTACCACATGCTCCAAATTCAGATAGGCAATCTACCATTTAATCCATGAATTCGAGCTAGAATAGATTATCCAGAAATTGAAAACTATACATGTCGACGATTAGACTTAGGATCAAAACCGATGTAACCCACCTCGACAGCGACCCAAGCACCGGCGCGACGTCGAGAACGACGAAAATGCACCCTCGCCGGCCTCAACGCACTACCACGACGCACGCACGCTCCAACGGCTCGCAGGCGCGAAGTTGACGTCGCTCCAATCTCCAACTATAGCCTCCACGAGCTCTCCACTTCCAACTAGAGAGAGAGGGAAATTACAAATCACCACTATCCTCTGTAGGCCACAAGATAAGGATGCATGGGGGTGCACGTGCATCCAAAGCCACCCCATGCATCACCAACCGACTAAAAAATTTAAAAAATAAATAAATAAACAAGGTACTACATCCTCCCTCACTACAAAAGTTTCGTCCTCGAAACTTAAAACATACCTCAAGACGAGGAAGCGAACAAGTCGGGGTAGGACTCTCTCATCACCATCTCGGGCTCCCAGGTCGCCTCCGTCCTCGTGATGACTCCACTGCACTTTCATGTACGGAATGACCCGGCTGCGCGAATTCTTTCGTCTCACGCACAAGAATCCGCACCGGTCGCTCCTCGTACCTCAGGTCCTCACCAATCTCGAGTGGAGTGAAGTCAATCACGTGAGAATGATCGAAAACATATCTCCTCAACGCCGAGACGTGGAACACATCGTGATGCCAGCAAGTCGCGGGGGTAGAGCTATCCTGTAAGCCACCGCGTCCGATACCGTCTAATACCTCGAAAGGGCCAACAAACGTGGACTAAGCTTTCCACGTACTCCAAAACGGCGTATCCCTCTGGACGGCGAGACTTTGAGAAAATGATCTCTAACCTGAAACTCTAAGTCTCGTCTCCTGGTATCGGCGTAGCTTCTCTGTCGGCTCGTGCTGTCAGAGGTGCCGTGACGACTCTCACCTTTTCCTCAGCCTCAAGTAAAATCTCCGGTCCAAGTGTCATCCGCTCACCCACATCACTCCAAAACAGGGGATCGACATCTGCGTCCATACAACGCCTCAAACGAGCCATCTGAATACTTGTTTGATAGCTGTTGTGTACGCAAACTCAATCAGTCCACATGTCGATACCACCCTCCTCCAAAATCCAGGACGCATGCCCTCAGCATGTCCTCAGAGTCTGTATGGTCCGCTCTGACTGACCATCTGTCTGGGGTGGAACGCCGTGCTAAAATGCAATTGAGTGCCAAAGCTGTCTGAAGACTCCTCCAAAACTGAGATACAAATCTCGGGTCTCTGTCTGACACAATCGACACTGGCACGCCGTGCAGCGCTGACGATCTCATCCAAGGATAGCTGCGCAGTCTCTCTCTCGACCAGGTAGTCTGAACCGTAGGAAGTGAGCAGACTTGGTCAGTCTGTCCACTATCACCCAAATAGCATCGTAACTACCTCGCCTCTAGGCAATCCAACAACGAAATCCATAGTGATGTACTCCACTTCCACTCTGGCACTGGCAGACTCTGAAGTTGCCAGCAGGTATCTGGGTGCTCGGCTTTCACCTGTTGGAAGTCAAACACTGAGCCACATATCTGCCAATGTCCCTCTTCATTCCATTCCACCAAAACCGTGCTCTTAAGTTCCTTATACATCTTGGTCCCACCTGGGTGGACCGTATAAGGGGAACAATGAGCCTTCTCAGAATGTCTGCGGATCTCAGAACCACAGGCACACAGTCGGTCCCTGTACCGTAGTACTTCCGAACTGTCCAAAGCAAAACCTCAGCCTGCCCCTGTCTGCTGCTCTCTAATCCTCAACAAGTACGGATCTCCACTCTGTTTTTCTCAGATCCTATCCAACAGAGTGGGCTGCAAAACTAGAGATGTCAGCCTCGCGCTAGACCCAGGGGTACTATCTCGAGTCCCAGCGCTGTAGCTCCTCGAGTAGGGTTTCTGCTCAGTAATCCTCAAACTCAGGCTCTGCACTGACTTCCTGCTCAACGCATCTGCCACCACATTCGCCCGCCGGGATGATACTATACTAATGTCATATGCCTTCAGTAACTCCAACCACCGGCGCTGCCTCAGGTTTAGCTCCCTCTGTGTGACAGATACTTGAGACTTTTATGATCGTGAAGACCTCGAGTACTCGCCATACAAATAATGCCGCCAGAGCTTCAAAGCCAAAAACCACCGCGGCAAGCTCCAAGTCATGCGTTAGGTATTCTTCTCAAAATCCTTTAATTGCCGTGAAGCATAAGCAATCACCCTACCATGCTGCATCAGCACGCAACCAAGTCCACTGTGCGATGCACACTGTATGATCACAAATCCTTCGCCCATAACAGGAAGGGCAAGGATAGGAGCGGACGTCAACCTCAGTCTCAATCGTCAAGCTCCTTTGACAGTCGGTCGCTCCAGACAAAAAGAATCCCCTTCCGCGTCAAGCGTGTGAGGGTGTGAAAGCTTCGCAAAGCCTTCCACAAACCGACGCGTAATATCCTGCAGTCCCAGGAAGCTCGTACCTCAGTCCCGTCGTCGGTCTAGGCCAATCTCGAATGCGCCTCAATCTTCTTCCGGTCCACTGCTCCCCTCGGCTGAAATCACGTGGCCAAGAAAGCAACCTCCCGTAGCCAGACTCGCACTTCTCAACTTGGCAAACGCTTCTTCTTTCGCAGAAGCTCTGTAGCACAATCCTCAAGTGCTCCTATGTCAGCATCACTCCGGGAGTATATCAGATATCATCGATGAAAACTACCACAAATCTATCCAAACGGCTTGAACACTCTGTTCATCAAATCCATGAATGCGCAGGGGCATTCGTCAATCCAAAAGGATCACCCGTGAACTCATAATGCCCGTACCGAGTCCGAAAAGCCGTCTTGGAACATCCTCGGCCCTCACCCTCAACTGGTGTAACCTGACGGAGATCAATCTTTGAGAGACATAAGATCCCTGCAGCTGATCAAAAAATCATCAATGCGCCGGTAAGGATACTTATTCTTGATGTCACTTTATTCAGCTCCGTAATCTACACATAACCTGAGCGAACCATCCTTCTTCTTAACAAATACAACTGGCGCTCCCAAGGACACACTGGGTCTCACATATCCCTTGTCCATCAAATCCTAGCTGGCCTTTAGCTCTCTCAGCTCAGCGCGCGCCATCCGATAAGGTACCTTGAGATTGGTGTAGTTCCAGGAACTACATCAACACAACTCAATCTCCCCTCCGGCGGCAAGTCTGTCAACTCAGGGGAAACACATCCGGAAACTCCGCGACTACTGAATATCCTCGAGTCCCGGTCGCCGGTAGGTACCTTCACAACTGTCGCTAAGAAAGCAATACACCCTATCAGCATCTGTCGAGCCTCGCCGAAGATATCCAAGTGGCAAACAGCGTGCTCTGCAGCCTCTAAAAGTAAACTCCTCCTGGCCTAACTCGCGGAAACGTCACAGTCCTCGCTCCACAATTAATATAGTATAGTACCGCCGCAGCAATCCATACCGAGCACAACGTCGAAGTCCTGCAGCTGCTCTAGCACCAACAGGTCTGCGGGCATGACCCACGAATCCAACTGCACCGGACACACAACAAACATCTGCAACCTGTAAAACATGGTCCGGAATCTGCACCTCTCGTGCTCTGACAATGCTCCTAACTCTAGACATGCAATATGCAAAGCTCCGCTAACAAAGGAATGCGATGCACCAGTATCAAAAAGAGTGCGAACTCTAATGCCCAGAAATCAAGTGATACCTGCCACTACTCGGTCGCTGCTGTAGAATCCTCCACCTGAGCTGCATAGACTCGCCATCGGAGCCTTGCTGTCGCTGCTCACCCTGTCGCGGCATGGACGACCTATCCTCCTGGCGGTAACTCGGTGCTGTCTGTAAGTCTGGCTGAGGTGCTGGTGGAGCTGAAGCTGATGATGGTGCTGGCGATGCTGCTCGGGGACAAGCAGCCCTCATGTGTCCCGGCTGCCACACCCGTAGCACGGCCCTCCTCTGCTCACACTGTCTGGCCAGTGTGGTCCTCCGCAGATCACACACTGCGGCGTCCTCTCAGGCTGTCCCTCTGACGAGAGTCCCTGGATCGCTGACGCCCGAGAACCCACGACCTGTGAACGCGATCGTGGAGGCCTCGGCGGACGCTTGCTACTCGACTGACCTCCGTCGTCTGGGCTGGGGCGCTTCCTGTCCTGACTCTGTCCCGGCCCCTGAGCCCTCTCCGCAGCGCACCTCTCATCTCTCCTCCCATAATGCCTGCTCAATGGACGCATCCAAAGTCCTCGACCTCTGCGCCCTGACGAACCGTAATAGATCGGGTCTCAAACCTGCTCGAACAAATAGACCCTATTGCCTCATCTCTGGCTACAAACGGAACACAGTTCAGGAGTCTAGTAAACTCCCGAACATACTCCTGAACTGTCCGCTCGCCCTGCTGGATTCCTTTCAAGTCCTCCTCAATTTTCTGTTTCATGCTGTTGGGAAAATACATCCATACAGCATTCCACAGAACTCATCCACCTCAGCTGCGCGCAACCAGTCCCTGGTCTCGCCTCGCTCTCCGCACCAATCGTGCATCACCTGACAAACAGTGTACTCCCAGTGGTACCTCCCCCTCTGGAACGAACAGATCCTCAATAACCTCTCCATCGCACTGACCCATCCCTCAACAACCAGGCCTCAGTGGCGCTGCCATCGAAGATGGTTTAGGTCAAATCGCCGAAAACGAGCTAACCTCTCCGTCCACCGGCCTGTCCTGTTCATTAGTTTGATTGGACACTTTTGTTTATTTATGTGTATCAGAGGTCAGTCTGACTTTCTCATGTAGAACGTTCTGTGTTTTTTTTGTCCATTTTCATTATTATTGTGTTCTTGGTTTAGAACAACCCTTTTATGTCTTCAAGGAAATGCAGATGAGTTCTTACTGTGATGCATTATATGAAGTATATAGTGTAACTTTGGTCCACGCATGTTCATCTGTCTTATTGAACTGACATTTTTTGGGCTTATACACTCACTGTTTTGATTGAGTAGCTCATTGGCTAGTCTCATGTTTTGTGAGGTAGCTTGCCGTTCGGACGTCTGCTTGTTAGCTGGTTCTGGTATGTAGGTTAGGATTCTGCGTGTGGTGGCCTTCTTATCATCCGTCAACATCGCATATTCTTAACAGGATTTTGTTGGGCATTCTGTGTTTATCTAGAAGCGGGTTCGTTTACCAATTAGGTTTGATGAATCAAGGGTAAATCTTGCGATGCATTCCTTGTTACCGCAATGTGTTTTAGTTAATTATATATATTATTAGGGCTTTTTATTATTCACAACTGATTTTGTCGCTGTGTATTCGGTCAGAGTTGTCTTTCTTCGAACATTCAATCTCACTATGTTTCGACTTCCCCCCTCTGGCCCTGGCGCGCTTTGACACACCTCGGGCTCTGCCTATCTCTCAGCACAATCGTGTTGCTAGTATAGACGTTTTCGCATTTATACAGTGTTGCATCAGCTGGCTGTCGTTTCATCACTCGAGTTCAGTCTCGCTGCTCTACACTTCTCTGTCTCTCCATCTCGTGCATGGCATCGCGGTCTGCCTCGTCGCTGCCTGACGTTCCATTTATCTTGGGGTGTTCGCAAGTTTTAACTGGCCCCACTTCGTCCCATCAGACTTGCTTATCACATATCATGTGGATGCGTTGCATACTCAGTCCATTTAGCAAGACTAATTTCCGTGATTCTTTTTCTATTGCTGACTATTTTGAAATTTATCTGATAGTGAAATTCCTTCAAGTTATGTCTTCGTATGGCGATATCCGTGGTGGCGTCATTGTCTTTTGCTAGAAATAAGATTGTAATTTCTCATTGCGGTCTAATGTAGTTCTCTCTGTCCGTATAGCTTTTTTATTGGTCGTCTTGAAGTGATTCTTTCTCGACATGTAACTCGTTATGCTATTGATTCGCTTCTCAAGGGCGACGATACTTTAGTATTGTTTAAGTGAAGCATAACTTCCCGTCTGCAGTTTTATGGTTATTGTACAATCGCACGTTGCCTTCGCAAACGCTCCAATTACTAAGAATATTTCTGTGTAGACGGCTTAGTCTCTTTAAGGTTTTCTCCTGCTTCTTCCCATAGAATATATTGGGTTCGTCCTGGCACCAGCCTTCATCAGATTAAATTTCCCCTGAGGCGCCACAAACAAGGAACTTTTTCTTCATCGATTTACTTTCTCTTCCTATCACATACGGGAGGGGAGTTTATAATTTATAATAATAAGTCATTTGTGACTTTTTTTGACGGAATTTATTAAAACTATATGACGGGCGTCAGATTATTATTTGCGTGTAATTTTCTCGATGAGCTATTTTGCTTGATGATAGTGTTTTGATATATGTTTCCACTACAAACACTTTTATTTGTAAGTTTGTCCCTTTTATCGTCCCGGTACCTTGCATAATATTAGATCACGAACTTTTCACTAGTTTGTTTCCGTTAAGCTCTCTCTTATAGCTTCTTTTTACATTCATACCTCATAAATCGCTCTTTTATTTTGATCAACGGTACGCCCCGTAATGTCTATGTAGTCCACATGCACGTCCGACGCAGCAACTATGGTTTTGAGCTCGTGGGACAATCATCCAGCTCTGGTTCTATTGGCAAAATGGCTCTTGTTCATTTCAGGTATAGCTAGAAATTATCGTTGACGATGTATAGTTATCTGTGCATGAATTTGAATCAATGACTCACTATAAGAATCCGTATCAAAGCTGCCTAAATTTGGGTTCGAGCAAACACAATTTACTTATGGAAAACGGTAACATGTTTCCATGTAGATTATAATCTGGTCTAATAGAAGAACCTACGACGAGAGGTATCTAGACTAGAATTGCGCAAGTGGTGTGTAGATTGTTTGGTACCAGATCTAAGTGGGCTTACTCCAAACTACCAGACGAAATAATCGTGCGTCCAAACTTCATCCTCCCAGCGATTTTGGGTGTATTATTCAAGTTTAAAAGGTTTTACAGCCTTAACGTACTATACGCGTGACTCTGGCAAGTTACCAATATACGTGATGTTGCTGACCTGCGAACTTAAATTAGTGGCACTCTAGCTCAGGCACGAACGGGTAGGCTCGTGACTCGTGACGCCTTGCCTTCGATCTCTGCTATCCGCGGAGGGCAGCAGCCGGAACCTGTCGTCTCGTAATTAGACGCGGTAACAACTTGACTGTGTTGAGAATACTGATAAAAACAAGTGCTCAGGGGTAACGCCAAAACCACATCGGTGCCACCCACTAAGTCTACAGAAGGCGAGCAAAAGAATAGTCAGAAAAGCAGGAAGTAAACTCTACCGCTCATCGATCACTACACATCATGCTCGTACTACTGATCCAACTGTAGTAAATGTCAAATCTGACACCAATCCAATCGGGGACTTGGGTAAGCATACCCGTCCCCGGACTGTGAATACACCAGTCCCATCGCGGTTCCGTTGCGAACTATCAGGCTCTATCCACATAACTTGGTCCGTGGAGAGCAAGTCCAACTGGCTATGGGAACACAACGCGAAAGCAAAGCTGATCTCGGATGGCACTCGTGGGCGTACACCACGAGCTATGCAGCGTTATCTCTGGTCGAGTTTACAACAGGCTCTGAAAAGCCAATAGTCAAGAAAATCAGATTCGTAACTGAGTCTAACAACCAACAAGTAAAGATGCCCTCAGACAATCTGACGCAAAAAGAAAAAACATAAAGGCGATACGGGTCCACGTCACGTCTAACCGCACCCATTAGTCCGGAACAACCTGAACAATACTGTTTAAAAATCCACTCGGTACCAGCCACCGAGGCGTATAATGTATACTTAAACCACCTGGAGTATCGTCCTCGGGGTGTATACGTGACTAGATACAACGTTAATTAATCGGCTCTAGAGTTTAATACAGGCAGCTTAATCAAGTGACATGTCAAATCGCAGGGTTTTCTCTCCTAATTCAATTTCCAAGTCCAACATGTATAACCTATTCAATTTATTACCACATGCTCCAAATTCAGATATGCAATCTACCATTTAATCCATAAATTCGAGCTAGAATAGATTATCCAGAAATTGAAAACTATACATGTCGACGATTAGAACTTAGGAATCAAAACCGATGTAACCCACCTCGACAGCGACCCAAGCACCGGCGCGACGTCGAGAACGACGAAAATGCACCCTCGCCCGGCCTCCAACGGCACTACCACGACGCACGCACGCTCCAACGGCTCGCAGGCGCGAAGTTGACGTCGCTCCAATCTCCAACTATAGCCTCCACGAGCTCTCCACTTCCAACTAGAGAGAGAGGGAAATTACAAATCACCACTATCCCTCTGTAGGCCACAAGATAAGGATGCATGGGGGGTGCACGTGGCATCCAAAGCCACCCCCATGCATCACCAACCGACTAAAAAAATTTTAAAAAATAAATAAATAAACAAGGGTACTACACTTATCCCCACTACTATATATAGGATAGAGAGAGGCTGAGGAGTTTATTTTTGCTGTGCTTTCTCTCTCTAGTTCTTGACCATGAGCAAGGTAGAGGCCTCGGGTGGAATTCGGATTGTCGCCGACGTTGCGCCGGGGAGCCGTTCAAGCGCGTGGACGTCGTTGTCGCATCATTGGGAGGCGGGGCAAGCGCGTAGTTCCGCTTCTTTTGACTTCTCGCCGGAGTTAGATTAGCTTTTGAGGTGGGTTAATGATATACTTACCAGAATTCTCAGAATTACCTCCTAAGCCTTTATGTAGACAGCATGTATTTTTGGTGTCGTTTAGCATGTTTAGTAGCTCGGTTCTTTGATTTGCATGGTTTTAAATCTGAATTGGAGCTTAAAATATTAGCTAAATTATACATGTCGGATTTGGACTTGACTTAGTAGAAAACTATCGATTCTACACCGTCATTTCCTGAAACTACTAGATTTAGTTTTATGAGCTGTAGTTTGTTTGTATCGCCGCAGTTTGTGGGCGGTGGATACCCAGAATAGTGTAGAATGCATTTACGCTCGTGCTGGGATGCCGAGCTTATTTTTACAGTAGTGTTTAGGCTGTTCCGGACTGTCGGGTACCGTCGTGGTTGATGGTGGACCCCGTTGGCTGTTTTTGCATCAGATTGTGTCGATGGCACGTAGATTATGGTTGTTAGACTAGTTAGACCCTTTCTGTATTGATTATAGCCTGTGAGAGCCTGATTAGCTCGGTAGAGACACGTTTGCATACTTGATTGGGTAGCGCCCACGAGTGCCACTCCGGAGTCGGGCTTAATGCTTTTGCGTTGATGTCGGTTTGTCTTATTTTGACTTGCTCTCCACTGACGACCTAGCGTGGTGGCGGTTAGTGTAGCTTCGACAGGCGGGACGGGTGTGTTCACAGTCCCTAGTGAGATTGGGTCAGAGATTCCATTTTCTACAGATAGTTAGTGTTGGATTGTGATAGTATAGTGGCATATAGCTGTAGGTTTGTTCCAGCTTCTCTTACTATTTTTGAGCATATATCTGTAGATTTAGTAAGTGAACCATTGAGGTCGGCAGCAGATCCCACTGAAGACTGATTCTTTTTACAGTAGTTCTCACGCCCAGTTATTGGAAACCTTTTGCAGAGCCTGCGTCTTTGGTTGCTGCTGTTGCTGATTCAGATCGTGGAAAGGGAGTCGCGAACTAGATCCCTTCCCAGTTTCTACTAACCTAGAGATTTACACCAGCTATAGATAGTTGTAGTTTTTGGTTCTTATATATACTGATGTTAGTATTTCGTCGGAGCGAGTATTTTTGTATCAGGATACTATGTATATATTTGAACCGATGTTATTTATATATGCTTTCTTTTTAGCAGCTCTATACTACTGGTTGTAGTGTTGTATGATTATAGGTACAGGTATAGCTATCGCTTCGTATACAGAAAAAATTTCTTTATATGCGGCGGATTTGTCGGCGTGCTCGGAGAAATGAGTAATCCGGGGCGTGACAATAGTATTATATCCTATATCAATTCTATAACTGTCCTATTTTCTATAGCCCAGCCAAACAAGACCAATAAAAACAAACAACTTTACGAAAATAGATTTTAAGACATTCAATTCAAAACAAATAATACTACTGTATCGATTTGAGCTATCATACTATTGGAAACACCAATTTCTAATTTTTATATTTTTGGATTGATACTATTATCACCACCAACTAGTAAATCATGGAGATTTAAGATCTAAAAATTAGAAATATATACTTTTCAATGGTGTAGTAGCCTCACACCTATTGTATCTAACTGTGGTCGGGCGTAAATAATTTCGGATCTTAAATATGGGCCAAGCCCATTTGCATTGCGGCACGAGTTGGTTTCCTTTGGTTCGGGCTCGCCCGGTTCAAGTGAACTGATTCAACCGGTTCGGGATGGTTTGTTTTTCTTGTGCAAGGCGATTGCGAATAGCGATCGAACTCGAACCGCCCTATATAATCCCACAAGCAGGGGCTCCTTACTTCTCTTTCGCGTGCTCTATCTAGGGTTTGCGTTAGGGTTAGGGCTTCCTCCCGACCCGTCGTCTCCTTCGCCCTCCGCCACCTCCCCTGTACCCGCTCTTGCACCTAGGGTTTATCGTTTATCCTTTCCTTGCTCTCTCCCTATCCTGTTCTTAGGGTTTTATTCGCCTTGTATTCGTTATTAGGGTTAGGATTTTTTCTATCATTTTACCCTTTTCTCCGCTCCGAAGATGATGCAACCGGCGGGAGGTATGGTTCAGCCCCCAATGGGGATGGATCAACAGCACCATCAGCAGCAGCCGCAGCAGTGGGCGGCGGTGATGGCGCCGCCGCCTCCGCCGCCGCAGCAGCAGTACTATCAGGCGCCGTCGGCGGCGGGGGCGCCGCCGCCGCCGATGTGGAACCAGCAGCCGTCCATGGTGCCGCCACCGGTGGTGCCCCAGCAGATGGGGCCGCCGCCTCCGCAGCAGCAGTACCAGGCGTCCGCCGCCGCAGCTGTTGCGGCGCCGCTGCAGCCCGGTTCGGCAGATGAGATCCGAACCCTATGGATCGGGGACCTGCAATATTGGATGGATGAGACCTTTCTCTGGGGGTGCTTTGGCCACAGCGGAGAGGTGACGATTGTTGCGTTCTTCTTAATTTCTCTCTATTCGGATGTAAATGTGCCTTTTACTTTACCTTGTTTAGATCTTTGTCCTGCTTGGTACTGTTCTCTGATAGAATATCGGTCATTCTTTTAAGGCTTTATGTTGAGGATTTGGGACCTATTTTACTTGGCGTGAGCTTGTCTAGAGTTGTTTGAAGAAGTGGGAAATGGTAATGGGTTTTCAGCGAAGTCTCCTCATCATAGCTTCCTGCTGTACAGAAACTTCTAGTTGGAGTTTCTGTTTTTGGGCCCAAAAGCTCATTTCTACTTTTCAAGCCAGTGCTGCATTCTTTTGTTTGTTGGAAGCATGCTTTCTCAGAGATTTGTCACTGTTGTGTAGAACTGTTCCAGAAGCTAGGCTAGACATGCACTTATCCTTCTGAGTGGTACTTTGTTTAAAGTATTGAGTGGATTTAGAATGTTGTAGTACATGAGCTTGGAGGAAGTCGAAGTAAATTAGTACTTCAGGTTATTCTTTGAATCTCAATCCTGTTGCACTCCCTTTGGATAGGGAGTAAAGGAGAAAATAGAAGATAAATTTAGGATAGAAAATCATTTTCTTTGGTTTGGAGTGAAAAATTGAGAAAGGAAGAAAAATGGAGAGAAACAGAGAGAGTCCATCTTATGACATGTTTATCTACTTTTATGTAAACTAGTTACAGTGCACGTGCGATGCACGTCACATTTGCAAATTAAATTAGATTTAAATATAAAATTTAAGTTAAAATAAATTTTGAAACTGTATTTTGAATTTAAATGGTTATTGATGGCAGAGTCTATTTTTCGATTGATTTATTTCTAAATTGGATTTGTTTCTATGCATGTTTTCAATTTAGTTATACCGTAAATGCTTTTTATGTGTTCCATAACAAACAGATTGTTTTAGTGTATACCCAGAATTTAAAAATTTAAATTGATTCCTAAATTTCTAAATTTGATTTGTCTTTGTGCATGTTTCCAATTTAGTTATACTGCAAATATTTTTTATGTACGATAACAAACAAATTTTTTTTGGTTTTTTTGTGCATTTGGCCCCCTCAAAAAGGTTTTTTTCACAAAATAGTCCTATCAATTTTATAATTGCAATTTTGGTCCTATCCTTGCCATGCAGGCACCACATCAGCGCCACGCAAGCTGGCTTGGGCGGCGTTTAGTTGAACACGGTGTGTTCAAACACGGTGAATGGTTCATCGTGTTCTAAATTTTTTGAGGTGGCCAAATGCAAAAAAAGCCCCTTTTTTTTAATGTATACACATTTAAAAATGGGGCAATTGCTTATATACCCCTAAAAAGTTTCAGACTTTCTTATTTATCCCGCTTAGAAGACTAATATAAAAAAACCCTTTTAACGTCCAAGTTCTTTCAAATATACTCCTAGAGTTAGATTCTGTTAGTGAACTGTTAGGAACATCCGTTATCTCTGTAAAATTATTATTTTGCCCTTTCAAATATATCCTTCTACTGTTACCAACTTTTCTTATTTGCCTTTAAGTTAGGGACAAAAGAGGTATATTGACTTCTTTTTAATTATGGTAGAAATTTAACTTGGGTTTAATTCGAGATGACTTAATGGGTACTAATAGCGGGGTTATTTCTGAATAACGGAGAAATATATGAGGGGTATATTTGAAACAAAAAAGGAGGGGTATATAAGATATTTCAGAAGTTTTGAGGATATATAGGTAATTATCCCTTTAAAAATTTAAATTGATTTCAAAGTTTAAATTAAAGTTTGAATTCAGATTTAAATTTATGAATCAAACATAAAATTTAAAAAATTGTTGATTTGATACATATTTTTAAATTATTCTAGTTTGCAAATCTTATTTGTTTTTAGTTAGTTAATTTTTTTTTGTAGTATGCATGGAATATTCCTTTGTTCCATCTAGGTCTGTTTGTCAACTAAAAATTTTCCATCCGCTTTTATATATTACATAGATATAGATGAATATGCAATGATGGTTGTATCTTAAATTACGGTGTGCTAATGACAAATTGTTTGTTGTTGATGATCTGAAGCATGTAACTGGTCTTAGGGGAGGGCGTATCAAGTGATATATAGTAATTTATCCATGAACGGCTGAAGTAACTCCTTGACATCTTCTAAATGTTTCGGTAAATTAAAGTTGTCCAGCTCCCCTGGCATTGCTTGATTATGTCTTAATGTTGATGATTCAGTGTTATCGAATATTTTGAGAGACATATCTACTAGGGAGGATGTAGGGCATAGATTGGGTCTGATTTAGTGAAGTGGAGGTGCAACAAGAGACCAATGCAATGAAAGTGTACTTTAAAAAGTGAACTATAAAATACTGTTATAGTCAAAATTATGCTTGATGGAGTAAAGTTTGGATCTTAAGAAACAGCATGTCACAAAAATGTGTGTAGCAGAGCTGAGAATGTGTAAACTGATGTGTCATTATAACTACCGTAAGGTATAAAAGAATAAATATGCGTACTCTACAGTGAGAGTGGCTTCAATTGCGTGCAGAATAATCTAGGTGAAAACATTGTGGAGATGCACATGTTCTTTCTGTAACAGTAAGATGATCAAATTAGGGGTGTGAAGGGGGGAATTGGCCAACACTGACATGATTTAAGGTAATGCAAGAAGATTAAGTTGCAATTTCACTTGGAGAGAATATAGCTTGTAATAACTAATAACGTTGCACGATAAAAGAGCATCTCTTAGGAATACAATATAGTTTAACTTCACAGTTGGTAAAAGTGATCTGACCTAGCGATAAAGCTGACTTGTGTTGTGTGTTGCAATGCATGAACCAAGTAGTTGTTTTGTCCTCATTTGAGAGTATTGAAGATTATACTTAATTTTGTTATGAGTTACTTCTGTTAAGTCTTCATGAACTTGCAATTGTCTATACTATTACGCCTGCTTGCAGGTGTTATTCTACACCACATTTGTGATTTATTAGGGAAGGAATACTACAAAATTTGAAAACCGACCACCATTTTCACATGTCTTGGCCATATCTATTTTAAGATCTCTCTTGTAAGAAACAAATAATGTTATCGTTTCAATTGAGATATTGTTGTGCTTTTACAGCTATCCTAATTGAACAGGGACACAGATGAATAATATATGGCAATAATAATACATATACTTGAACATAATGGGCATCACTGTATGCTTTCAAAATTTATGTGATCCCTCTAATTATGGCTTGTCCAACAACGCAGGTTGTCTCAGTGAAAATCATTCGAAATAGGCAGACTGGGCAGTCGGAGGGATATGGTTTTATTGAGTTTGTCAGTCGTGCTACTGCAGAGCGAGTTCTTCAGACATATAATGGGCAGATGATGCCAAACATTGAGCAAGCTTTCAGGCTGAATTGGGCTTCATGTGGAGCAGGTGAAAAGCGTGGAGGAGATGATGGCGCAGATCATACTATTTTTGTTGGTGACCTGGCATCAGATGTTACGGATTACTTGTTACAAGAGACATTCAAGGCCCGCTACTCCTCAGTGAAAGGGGCTAAAGTTATTACAGATAGGCTTACTGGGATTTCCAAGGGCTATGGCTTTGTTAGGTTCGGAGACCTAAATGAACAAGCACGTGCTATGACTGAAATGAATGGAGTTTACTGTTCTTCAAGGCCAATGCGGGTTGGTCCAGCTGCAAACAAAAAGAATTCGGTTTCTCAAACTGGTATGTAGCTTCATTATTATTCTGGTATAATTGATTACAATTCAGTTTATGGTTATTGAATATTTTTGTAGGGGATATTAACTAGTGAATTACCTTTGGAATTCTTTATTTTGATCCCAATAATTTGTAATATAAGTTGAATGCTTGGTCTTGTAGTGATATTTCAAAATATTGTGCTACATCATACACTTAAATATAATAGGTATTGCTCCGTGATTTACCTGGCCATCTCCTCTAGTACTTTCCTTTGTGGAATTAGGATCATTTAAAATAATATTCAGTACTGGAGACTTGCAGAAGTTAATATCTTTGCAAAGTAGGATGACATGCTACCTTCATTTAGTGACAGAAAGTTTTCAGCTGAGATGCATTTTTCTGTTTGGGTGGCCTGTTGTTACTGCAGTTTTTATTATCTGAGAATTTGATTCCTTGTGTTTCATGCGGCATTTTGCTATGTGTTTATTCTCAGATTAATTTGATTTAATTTAGGTGCCTAGAGTCTTAGTTTACTTCATTCATCACCCCTATCTCGGAGATTTTATGCATTATCCTTACTTTTCCTTTTTTTCTAAGACTTGCTCTATAAAGATCAAACTAACTTCGGTCAGCTTGTCAATATCTATAAAATCTTTTTCTAGGTTGTTCTTTAATTGTTTTTTTGGACTTCTAAGGATCGAGTCCCTTGGTCCTATTTAGCTGCATAATTCTGGAAATCATGTCTAATCTTCCAGCTATCGTAATGTAGCAATATATAGTTGTTGTTTTGGCCCTGCCTGATTTTTTCTTAGGCAATATTCATCTTTTACGTTGGACGATCTCCTCTAATATTTGGTTAGAGCTTTATTGATAAATGATAAGTGCTGAAAATCCAATTTATGAATATTCTTCCTCAGCCTTTTCTTTTTAGTAACAGTTCTGTTTGCTAAAGAATGAATGCCTACCTTTTGAATTAGTATTTTGAAATCTTTTAGGTCTTGTTTGGTTCACCTAGTTTAGACTCTAGAATCACAGTGAGATTCATTGATTCCGATAGTAGTTGTTGCTTCACAGGAATCGAATTCTGATTTGATTCCACTTTGGAATGAGAATGGTCCAATCCCCGATCTAGCTTTGAATTCTAGATTGGTCCATTCTAGAGTAAATTGCTCAAACCCTCTCTAANTCCCTTCAGCACTCTCCTATCCCTTAATGAAAACCCTCTCTCAAAATTCTAGATATCCGAATTGTCCATTCCGATTTTCATTCCAATAATGAACCAAACATTTTTCGATAATTTCACCATTCCATTCCCCATTCTGAAGCAATCCAATTCCATTTCCAATTCTTATTCCAATCATGAATCAAACATGCCCTTAATGTCTAAAGGGATCAGTTAGAATCATAAGAACCCACTGACTTTTTTCCAATTGCAGTATCAACCACTAACATTTGTTCAACATGAAATGACAAACTAACTTATTTCCCTTTGTATTTTGACCTATAAAACGTGATTTGGTGTTTAAAAGATCATCATTATCTTATGCTGCACAAATCAACCGTCCAAAGTAGTTGTTTATACCAAATCCATTTGGTGAGAATAGACACTTGGTGGTTTTTCTTTTTTTTAAAAAATTTATTATCCAAATGAATCTTTCTGGATCAGATTGCAACAGAAAAAATGTTAGTGGTTTTCATTGTATCATTTTGAAGATGGTCAGCCAAAATGTTCAATTTGGTGAATAAACTTTGCCTTAGTGGTTCATACTGAAAATGAATGAACTGCTAAGTTCTTGACATGAAGAGTTATCACCTAATTACCAGTTGTGATGGCCGCAATGCTCCTTGAGTCCTTATTGATTATCTAGTAACACTAAATTTAATGCCGCATCTTGTTGTGTCATGCTTAGGGCTTAGTGCATTCACAATGAGTCATAAGATGAAAAGAAGTTACCCTTCTGAAAATTGTTATTTGCTGTGAAGTTAGTTCTCTCCTAGATACGCTACTGTGTGAATGCTACTGTTATCTCTCTCATTGATATTAAAAATATTATCTTTTGAATGAATGTTACTGAATGCACATGTGAAAGGTGAGAAATTTCTGCACATTCGATTTAATTAGAGAATATTCGATTTAATTAGAGAATGTTTTCCTAGCAGGACTTTGAGATCAAAGTTATTAATGGAATATCTATACCATCAGATGTAATCTGTAGGTTAAGAACTTGCATGCTAATTTGTATATTTGGATGTTTAATTGTGTTTGCATTTGACTGTTCCAAAGTTGATCCTCTTTATAGTCAATATTTTTTTGTGTTGATTCCGTATCCAGCACCTAGATTTTGGACCGAATTATAATTTTGTCTCCAGAGTTTCAAGAATAAGGAAATATGGTCCCTAAAGCCTGCCTGCAGTTGCAATTTGGTCTTCGTAATTTCAATTGACAATTTAGTACCTCATTACTTTGGTTTCATTTCAAAATTTTTAATCTTAATGAAATCTACAGATGGTGCTGGCCTGGTACTTTTCTAGGCATTTGACTAGGAGGATGACTTGATTGTTATGCAGATTGAATTTCACTGTGTAAATTGTTGCTATTAAAACTAAGGACAAAATGGGAATCGATGTCTTGTTATACTTGGGCCTTTTGGTTTAATATAGTACTCCCTTTTTGTAGATTGAATTTGGGAACTTTAAGTAGCCTTATATGCCTACAATAAAAAATCAAAATATTGTTGATAGAAATGGCCAATTGTACGCCCCAATATTTTTGACTCAGCTGTAAATAATTTATAGTAAAATTCTACAAGCAATCAATCCAAGTCAATAGTCTGTTTCTATGTATATTATCGATTGGTATTCAGTAAAGTTTTCTATTTACTCATGTTTCCTGCAAAAATCTGAAATTTTGTATGTACTATTTAAAAACTTTCTTACATGTATACCTTGTACTTATGAAAACATTTGCCTTAAATTTTTTTTTTTTGCAAAGCAAATCAATTTTCCTTGTAAATTTGATGACTAGCCAACTATAGTTAAGCGTATTTTGAAAGAATTCACCATAAGGGGTTTCCTTGAAATTCTAGTTTTACATGGTATCTGTGCAAATAGGTGAATTTGATGTGATATATATGTAGAAGCCGCTAAGTTACTTTCTAGCTCAAATAGTTTCTTACATATCTTGATATTGCAGCTTCTTACCAGACTACTCAAGGAACTGAATCCGAGAATGATCCAAATAATACAACTGTGGGTACTTTGTTTACTTAATGCAACAATTTGTTGATAGATGCTCTGTGTTCTTAGAAAAGAGTTTCGTAATTGCAGATATTTGTTGGTGGTCTGGATTCAAGTGTTACGGACGACCATCTAAAGCAAGTTTTTAGTTCATATGGAGAACTGGTTTATGTGAAGATACCTGTAGGCAAGAGATGTGGGTTTGTGCAATTTGCCAACAGGTTTGCACTTTTTTACATTTTCAAACATAAAATTTTCCCTTATTTGGTGATAATTTAATCATGTTTGTTTGACCAGTTTTTATTGGAGATTTTGCATCTTTTCTTGTGCTAAAATATGTTTATAGTTTCTGACTTTTACATTGGCCTTTCAAATGTTTAAGTTCTTCCGTATATTTTTGTACTAACCCTCAAAAATAAATTCTAACAGAAATCCAACTTCCTGCATGAACATGATGACTCTTTTGTATTGTTGAACATGATCTAGATGGTGAAAAATTCTTTGTCAAAAAATTCAGTCAAATCGGTCTGTTCTACACCGTTATGAGTAAAAAACTCTTATAGTCTGTCAAAAATTGTTTGTTTTGAGGCCTTTCATACACCAAGTAAATGATTTTTGAAAATCTGAAAATTCAGTTCTTGGTACTTCAAATACTCATCATGTTTAGATGTGTCTATCATTGATTTGGGTTCTGTGTTGAAAAATGAATTGATAGATTGAAGTCCTCCGTCCTGCTAAAAGTATAGTTGCAAGGCTCATACATATAAGAAAGTTTACGGTTATATAGGTGAAGAAAAAAAATTTGCAGAGATATAAATGTGAAAGCTATGTTATTTATGTATACATGTTATACTTGTTTCTTCAGATCATGTGCCGAGGAGGCTCTAAAGATGCTGAATGGTAGTCAGCTTGGGGGACAAAACATACGGCTCTCGTGGGGTCGTACACCTGCAAATAAGCAGGTAGCATTATCTATAACTTTCTTCAAATTTGGCCTTTTTCCTATAATTTTTGATCTTGAAGGGACACTGAATTTCTTTATTGATTTTCAGCCTCAACAGGATCCTAACCAGTGGAATGGCAGCTATTATGGGTATGCTCAAAGTTATGATACATACAGCTATGCCCCACCTCAAGATCCTAACATGTATGCTTATGCTACATATCCGGGATACGGAAATTATCAGCAGCAGCCGCAGCAGCAACAGTAGGTAAATAATTAGTTCTTGTTTGATTTTTTTTGAGTTTCAGTTGCTTATGTTTTAGAGATTGATCTTTGTGTTGGGGTAGGTTTTTTTTTTTTTTTTTTTTTTTTTTTTGGCTTTTTTTTTTTAACCTTATATGATCTGAGAGATTGTTTGTTATAATTGAGTAATAACTATATAAATATAAATCTTGTCAAAATACACTGATTACTTTGCTTGGGGAAGGTTTTTTAATCTCTTGTTTATTCTGGTATCCAATTCTCATGTTAGTAAAGAGCCAAGCATGTTCATCTTACATGGGAAGAAATACTGCGGCTAGAGGGGTGCTTAGAAGTAAATTGCTTTGGAAATCCTTACTATGTTTATATGATTGTTTGTGCTATGAGATACGATTCCTAGACATAGACATAATACCCTAAGGCGAGTCATAAACTACAAATATGGTGGAAGTATAATGAGCATCGATAGAATTGATATCAATGTCGAGCTCAATCAAGAATCTTTAGTTAACCTCAATGGCAAATCCTCATGAAATATGAGCTGTAGGTTAGATATTTCTAGTTCATAGACCTGCAAAAGTACTCTTTATTGTATACAATCATGTTCCTTTTCCTACAATATTTTAGTTCTATATTGAGTGACGGTTGGAGAATTATTTAGGACACTATGCTTTTAAATCTAGCTTTATTATAAATATATAAAATTATAGTCGAATTAGAATGCTTTCAAAGCACCGGCCCTCAGTGCGTCCACATTTTTATTCCGTTGGATGTGCATTGCTACTTGTTAATGCTTCCGATGAGTGGGAATCTTGATGCGCATTCGGTGGCAGAACTGAGTGGTAGTACTAGGTCCCTTGTTGCTTCTAAATGCATTCTAGCTCAACTTTGTAATATCATTGATTTTGTTGTTGCTTTAATATATACATATGAGAAGAAAGCGGTATGATGTAGAAGTATAAAATTAATTTGTGAAGAGCAATGCGATCTGTGCACAACTTATAGGGTGTGAATCTTACATCTCACCCATCGAAAAGCTACTAATATTTTTACTAGTCCTATCACCCTTTTTGTTTAATACAAAAAATCTAATAGGGGTTTTTGAACCCTTGGATGGGTTGGTGTAAAATGTACGCCGTACTTATAGGGTATACAAGTAGAGAATTTTCCGTATCTAAATTTGTAATAGATCGCAAAATCTTGAGCATGATATCTTTGCAAAGGCTTAAAGTCTGAATTGCATGCAGAGAATAGGCATACCTGCATGGGTGGTAGGCTATGTAGGCTAGGCGGCAAGATTATGCTTAAACGCCTAGGTAGGACCACCTATGTGCCTAGGCGCATTGGTGGCTGCTTGTAAATATGAATGAGTCATCAATGTCCCAGAAAAGGAAACAGATTTTCGCATGTCTCTGTTGTGGCTAAATGATATTCGAATTGTCATTATCACCTGAAATGGTGTTTTATTTAAGAATTTGCAAATATTGCTTTTTATTGCCAACACAGGAGTCTAACTCACAATTTGTTGTGCAGTGATGGTTTGCGAGTCAGGATGTAGCACGAAGTGCATATGGCAGTGGAACTTTGCTGCCTACGCCTTGGAGCGTTATACGATTCGTTCATTTCGGCACGGAGGCTTTGTGATTTCTGTTGAAGTAGTTTGTTTCTTGTTTAAGATTATTATTATTATTTTTTCGGTATGACTCTCAGTTTGGGCGACTTTTTCTTTATAGTACTTCTGAATCTCTGAAGTCTTTCTATTGTGATGACTAGAAAGCCGTTCTGAATCTCTGAAGTCTTTCTTATTGTGATGACTAGAAAGCCCCTTTTCAGTCACCTTTTAACTATATTTATAGTTTTTAATTTTCTTCCTGTTTTGTAACCTATGGAGCTTCGTTCCTTGATCTTAATCTGGTAGTGGTTTTGTGGTGGTTATAATGGGGCAGTTCCTTTTTTGGTTTCAATTTGAGCTGTTTAAGTCAATCATAGTGTTTGCCATTTTGGTTGCTTCGTTAGCTGTTAGTTGTTAAATTGCAAGGAAATTTGCAACTCATTTGAAATAGTTGTTGGAGATGGGAAATTTAATGCTATCACTGATTAATGAAGATTTCTCATTGACCAAAATAAATTGTATCACATTCTACAAAAGTTGAGTAGAAATGTTATGGTGGTTAAGATATGGAGAAGAATGGTTAGTCTATGTTGTTATGCCCTGAAATCTTCGGTTATTGCTTTCTAGTCTTTTATTTTTTTTTTAGTGATTAGTTCCTGAAGTTTAGAATGTTAACCATGGGATTATTTCTTTCCAGTATCTCTCATTATTATTTGTATTATTCGTTTGAAAGCAGCTGGTCTGTTGGATGGTGATGATTAGTCTTTTGTTTTTGAAACATATGATTTTCTTGGATCTTGTTTCCGGATAAAAGTGTAGAGGACAATTATGTGTGATGGGACTTATTGTGGATGCTCGGGATTGCGAATGAAAATTAATTTGTGAATATCATTTCAATAGTAATGCATGCTGAGGATTTTATGTAGATTCTCTTTTAAATTTGTGCTTTTTGTTAACGACTAGATGTATTGTTCATATTACACTGTTGGTCTTAACTTTGGCTAAAATTTTTAGGCTGTTGTAGACTTTAATTTTTATTATAATTAGGTTGCAATTTAGATTTCAATTAGTTGTTCGGACAATTCAAATATTAACGGCGCGTTTAGTTTGCGTTATATAACATTACAGGTTATTTCGACATAATCGTGTATCTAAGAATTCGATTACTATTAATGCTGTATTACGGTGTTTGATTTAATGTAGTAATATAGTACTTAATTACAGTATATATAGAATTAGTATGTTTATTTTATATTTTATAAAATTCAGTAATTCAGACAATAAGATGTAATCATATTTGCTCAAAATTTTATTTTAAATTTTAAATTTTAAATCAGGAAAAAAATATAAAATATAAATTTTTTAATTTAAATTATAAATATGAAATTTCTAAATTTAAAAATTTTAAATTTAACATATAAATATAAATATAAATATAAATTTAAAATTGAAAATTGAAAATTTAAATTTAAAAAATTAAAATTTGAATTTGAATTTTAAATTTTAAATCTGAAAAAAATATAAATTTAAATATTTTAATTTAAATTATTAATATGAACTTTGTAAATTTAAAAATTTAAAATTTAAAATATAAATATAAAGTTAAAATCTAAAGGCCAATTTGCATAAAAAATTCACAAGTTTTGAGCTTTTGCAAAGCTGAGCTGTTTTTTTCGATTTTGCAGGTTTGGTTTGAATTTTCAACAAACTGATTAAAATACCCTTACACCTTTTGCTCTTTTTTTTTTTTTTTTTTTTTTTTCGCCGAAGAAATCGACGGAGGGGGAGGCGGAAACGGTCCGCCCCCCTACCTCTATCCCTCATGTCCTCGCCCGCGCACTCCTCGCCTCTGACGCTGCCTATGTCGCGCCGCGATTCTCATTTTTTTTTTCCTCTCTGACCCTTCTCTGCCCGCCGTCTCCACCGCCGCCACCGGCGACAAAAAGGAAGTGCTTCTCGGGGCCGAGAAGCACGCCGACGAGGAAGGAGGAGAAAAATAGTTACACTCCGGTGAAGACGATGGTTGCGATAGAGGAAAAGGAAGAGTTCGTGACAAAAAAAAATTATAAAGAAAAAGAAAATAAGAATAATAAAAAATAAAATAAAAATATTTTTTTCTACAGGAAAGATCAAAAATCATAAAACAAGGAAGAAAAAGATGAAATTATACTGTTAAAATAAAGTTACACTGTTTTAAAAAATTTGTGCACTGTTTTAGATGAAAATTGCACTTTTTGAGATAAAAATTACACTTTTTGGAATGAGAGTTACACTCTTGCAAAAGTTCACTATTTGGGTGAAATTTACAATATTTCTTATTCTATTCTTCTTTCTCTTCTTTCTCTTCTTTCTCTTCTTTCTTCCTCTCTATTTTCTCGTCCTCCTCCACTTTCTCCGCCGCCGTCGCTGTCAAACGCCCTTCGCGCTGCCGCTCTCCTTCTCCGCTGGCGCCCACGCGCGACGAGGTTGAGAACGAGGGAGTTGACGAGGCGGGGGCCGCGGAGGGAGGAGAGGATGTCGATCTCGTTCTCGAACGAGGGGGTTTGAATGACCTCCAAGCAAACAGCTAATGAATTTTCGAGTATTAAATAGTTCTCTTTAGCCTATGGAGATTCCATAAAGCTTTCTTCTCTTTAGTATCATCTTGGATGATATTGGGTGAATCAAACGAAGTGATTCTCATAGAATTGCCTAAACCAAATGCAGTGATTCTCACAGAATTGCTTGTAATCCTAGTAGGAATACTCGAACGCCCTAAATGGGATAAATTGGTTGTTATTTAAATTGTTATTTCGTGTCATCACTATTCAACTATTATATTATCAAAAAAGATAAATTTGATAATTACAAGATAACCCGATATCAGTAATATGAAATACTCACCCTCCACTCGGTAATATTTTCGGTGTAATCCTGCACCATTTGTAATACTACATTACTGGCTAGATTACATATTGGATGAACCAAAAGTAGTTGTCATACCCCGGTTTACCACGTTTCTCCGGGCACGCTAACAGATCCCACCGTATACATAGAAATTTTTCGTATATACGAAGCGATAGCTGTATCTGTAAGCACGTTAAAGCTACAACCATAGTCCGAAGCTGCTAAAAACAAACACAAGTATATATATATATATATATATATATATATATATATATATATATATATAAAACAAAATGGGTTCATTGTACATACACAGGCTACAACACCTCCTCGCTCCAGCGAGTACTACCACAACAAAACAGTATGTATATAAAATCCAAAACTACCTCTGACAGGTGCTCCTCTAGCAAATGACCAAGGAAGGATTGACTCTAGCTCGCTACTCCCTTGCCTCGGTTCGAATCCACAACAGCAGCAGCCACAGACGAAGGCTCTGCAAAAGGTGTAAACAATTGGGTGTGAGAACTACTGCAAAACAGAGTAGTTCTCAGTGGATATCGTCACCGACCTTAACGACCCACCCACTAAGTCTACAGAAATATATAAAAAGGATAGTAAGAAAAGCTGGAAAGAACTCTACAGCTACATGCCACTATACTATCGCTAACCAACACAGCCTATCTGTAGATATAAACATGCATCACTAGCTATTACTGATTCAATCTCACACGGGCTGCCCAAACGGATCCACCATGCTTGTAGCCAAGCTACACAGTACACCACCCACGGGGGTGGTTGGTCCAAAAAAATGGTCCAAAATAGGACGGTTGCGACATCAATGCAAGTCAAAACCTCACTCCGGAGCGGCACTCGTGGGCGCGACCCAACCGAGTATGCAAGCGTGTCTCTGCCGAGCTCAATCAGGCTCTCACAAGCTGTAATCAATGCAAATGGGTCTAATTAGTCTAACAACCAAAGCTCACGTGCCCTTGGCGCAATCTAATGCAAATCTGGGTCCACCGTCAACCGCGACGGCACCCTACAGTACGGAACAGTCTACACACTACTGTAAAATGAACTCGACCCCTCAGCACGAGCGTAAACTCACCCTACACTAATTTGTGTATCCAGTACGCACTAACAGCGGGGATACAAAAGAACAACAGCTCCTGAAGCTAAATCTAGTAACTTTTCAGAAAATGACGGTGTAGGTTTAACGAGTTTTCTCCTAAATCAAATCCCAATTCAACATGTATACATCATCAAAAATCACTAAATAATACTCCAAAATTCGAATGTCAATAAAGTATACAAATCCACGAATTTGAGCCACTAATCATGATGAATAAAGCCAAGAATACATGCTGGTAATGCTATGACTTAGAAGGAAATGTAACGATTTCGGTAAACATTAACCCACCTCGAGCGCTCGTCCAACGTCGGCTAGAAGTCGATAGGAGAACCCGCGTGCTCGCTTGACCTCCAAAGGTTCACTCGAGGCGACCCACGCACACGAACGGTCCTCCTAGCAAGCGAAGACTCCACACGAGCTCGACCCTTGACTTCCCAACGAGCGGCGTTCACGATCTAGAGAGAGAGAAGAAGAAGAGTGACTATCTGTTCTCCCAAGGCTCTCTACACAACTCTATATAAGCTGGGTTGGTTGGGATGAACGACACTTCAAAAGGACCAAAATACCCCTCACCAACTCACTTTTCTATATGGAGTATCGGTACTCAGCTTGAATACCGGTACTCGGCCTCTCAATCCGTAGTCTCGCGCGCTGGGTACCGGTATCAGCCTAATGCAGTACCGGTACCTGAGCTTGATACCGGTACTCCACAATAGGTATCGGCACTCAGCATCAGACGCAAACTTGAGAGCATCCAGTTCTGCAATCTCACTGGGGTACCGGTACTTCTCCCCAGGTACCGGTACTCATCACTGAAATCATGCACTTTGCAGATTTCAGTGTCATAACTCCACTCTCGCGCCGCACTGAGTCCGTTTTGCGTCCATTTTGCGCCAAAACCACTCCGACTTGTCTCGACACCAACCACACGTGCCGAGAAGCCATCGATGCTGAAATCTCACAGACCACTAAACACTAGGGACACTATAGTAGTAATTTTGGCAGGATTGCCCGTAATCCTGTCAGGATAACCCGAAACAAACGCACCTTTAGGGGTTGTTTGATTTCATGTAAAAATTTTTTAAAAAATTTTCGGTGGAAAATTTGTTTTCAAAGGAAACTAATTTTACGCTCTATAGTATTTGGTTTGTAGGAAATTTTTTTTTTCGTTACAGTTGTTTGGTTGAAAGGAAAAAAAAAGAAAATGTTATAAAGAGAAAACTATTATATATATATATATATAGAGTCCGGCTACTATACTCTTATGAGTACGATCGCCCTCGTACTCATAAGTCGTTATTTTTTCGCACTCATAGCCGGACTCATAGAGCCCAGCTACTAAATAAAGATCAATAACTCCGATCTTAAATTGAATAATCCAATTAACCATTTTGAGGATGTCGTTTGATTTTGACCGTTCATTTTATGCTCGCTTGATGGACTTTATTATGATTTCGAAAAATTACGAAATTTATTTTTTAGAAGTTTCAAATACTCTAGATTATATTTAACGGAGTGGATCGTCGATTCGGAAGCTCCATCATCGAAAATAACCTATGAATACGAAGGGCCCAGTACTCATAAGAGTATAGTAGTCCTACTATATATATATAGTAGGGCTAGAATACTTGTAAAAGTATCATGGGGGTGATACTTGTGTGTTTTTAGCCCTTGGATGGAGAGATGTGAGGTTGAGATGATGGTGGTAGGTGGTGGTAGGTGGAATAGTGTTTAATCCAAGGGCTATTAATAATCAAAAAGTAGATCCAATGGCTTAAAACCTAATAGCACCATGATGGTGATGCTTGTAAAAGTATCATAGTTGAGTTAGAATACTATCGGTAGCAAATGGGCTCCGTTGCCACCCATTTGTTTTCGATGATGTAGCATCCAAATCGATGATCCGTACCGTTGAATATGATCTATACCTCTTGAAGTATCTAAAAATCAATTTCATGCTTTTTCGATATTGTTCTCTTGTCCATCAAGTGGGCGTAAAAATGAACGGCTGAAAATGAATATCCTCTAAAAAGTGATGATATTAATTTTGTAATCAAGATCGGGAGTATAGATTTTATTCTAAATAGTTTAAAGAATTTTCTAACCAAAATTCAATTGATTTGAATAGCTTTACACCGTTAAACGAGAAAATGCCTCATATCTACCATTAAAATTACAAATTTTGAAACCGTTTGATCATTAGGTCAATGATGTCGAAATGATTTGAAATTTAGTTTCTAGATATTTTAAGTGGTATAGATCATGTTCAATGGTGCCGATCGTCAATTTAAAGGCTCCATCATCGAAAACAAATGGGTGACAACGGAGCTGGTTTGCTACTGATAGCATTCCAGCTCAACACACACTCTCTCTCTCTCTCTCTCTCTCTCTATATATATATATATTCTTTTATTCTATATATTATATATTATTGATATATAATGATTATTATATTATATATGAGTTGGGCTGGAATACTATTGATAATATTTGACCCGTTTTGCTATCAAGTTTTTAATCCTTAGATGAGAAATTGTAGGGTTACGATGATATTAGTCCTTTAGGGTTGAGTGGTCCTCCTAGGGTTGAGTGGTCCCCACTTGATTATAATATTTAATCTAATTGTTAGAAATGATCAAATAAATTGATCCAAAAGTTAAAAACATGATAGCAAAAAGGGACAAATACTATTAATATTATTCTAGCCCAACTCTATTATATATATTAGTATTATAATTTATATTTATATTAAAATATATTATACAATAACTATATAATATAATACTATATATTATATATTATTTATTTATTTATTTTTTCTTTTGAGAGATAGGTAGCATGCTATTCGTCTCCTCAGGTACCAACCACCTAGCCCTTTGCCACTTGCGCTAGGGACGGTCGGTATATATATTATATATTATTGATATATAATGATTATTATATTATATATATTAGTATTATAGTTTATATCTATAAGTAAAGTATATTAAAATATATTATAGATAAGTATATAATATAATATATGATAGTATATAATATTTAATGCTATAAAATAAATTACTATATATTTATAAATAATATTTATTTGTTATAGTTGTTTGGTGAAAGGAAGAAAAAAGGTAATATTATAAATAGAAAACTATTATATATATATATATATTATATATATATATATATAATATATATATAATATTATTATTCTATTTATTATATATTATTGATATATGATGATTATTATATTATATATATTAGTATTATAGTTTATATCTATAAGTAAAGTATATTAAAATATATATAGATAAGTATATAATATAATATAATATAGATAGTATATAATATTTAATGCTATAAAATAAATTACTATATATTTATAAATAAAATTATTTAATAATCTATTTATATAAAAATTAATATCATATATATATATATATATATATATATATATATATATATATATATATATAGAGTGAGGCTACTATGCTTTTGGAAGAACGGAGCCTTTCGTGCTTCCAGATCGTTTTCGATGTTGCGACTTTCGAATCGTCGATCGGCTCCATTAAATTTGATCTAGAGCATTTGAAGTAGCTAGAAAATAAATTATGCGATTTTTGATATTATTTGCCTAGTGAACGAAGGGGCTCAAAATCAACGGCTGAAATAAAAATCTTTCAAAACGTGATAATATAACATTTAAATTTTAGATCAAAGATATTGATCTTGTTTTATGTAGTATAAAGAATTTTCTATCAAAATTTCACATGATTTGGATATTTCTACACCGTTAAACTTGCAAACGGCTCACTACGGCCATTAAAATTAGTTGATTTTGAACCCCTTCAATCACTAGGCAAATGATATTGAAAAATCGTAAAATTTATTTTCTAGGTACTTCAAATACTCTTAGATCAAGTTTAACGGAGCCGATCGACGATTCGAAAGTCGCAACATCGAAAACGACTTGAAAGCACGGAAGGCTCCGTGCTTCCAGAAGCATAGTAGCCTCACACTATATATATATATATATATATATATATATATATATATATATAGAGAGAGAGAGAGAGTTGAGCTAGAATACTATCAGTAGTAAACGAGCCGTTTTACTACCGATTTGTTTTCGATGATAGAACTTCCAAATTGACGATCGGCTCCGTTGAACATGATCTATACCAGTTGAAGTGTTTAGAAATCAAATTTCAAATCTTTTCGACATCATTTGTCTAATGATCAAAGGGTTTCAAATTTTGTAATTTTAATGGTCGATAAGAGGCGTTTTCTCGTTTAACGGCGTAAAGATATCCAAATCAATTGAGTTGAGCTGGAATGCTATCAGTAGCAAACCAGCTTCGTTGCCACCCATTTGTTTTCGATGATGGAGCCTTTAAATTGACGATCGGCACCATTGAACATATATGTACATTTCAAATTTCGGTTTGTTGACCGGCCATTTGAAAATTTCTCATTTTTTCGTACACAAAATAAATAACGTAACGAAACAAACTTTTAGTTCTTTTATTTTTCCTCCAACTATTAATATTTATTTTTTATTAAATATTTTTATCATTCAATATTTTTTTAAGATAAATATTTATATATTATCTCTATTCTATCTACTAATATTTTATTATTATATTCACTTTTTAACTTTAATCATTTTAGTTTAAAATATATATTTAAATTTTTTATTTGTTAGAACAAAAAATATAGAAAAATATTCATTGTATATCTATATATGTACACTATATATAAATTTTATAAAATAAAAAAAACTAAATAATTATTGTTGGCATTGGCTATTTAAATGTAGGATTGAATGATTAGGATAATTATAAGATTTGGTGTGCTTCCGACTTTTTGGCCCTTCGATCAAGGATGGAATGATTAGGATAATTGTAGTCACTCTAGGGTTAAGTGGTCCCCACATGATACTAATATTAATCCAAAGGTTAGAAATGATCAAAGAGGTTGATCTAAAGGCCAAAAAGTAGGAAGCTGATAGCATAGTAGCTCTACTCTCTCTCTCTATATATAGGGATAATTGCCTATATACCCCCCAAAACTTCAAAAATATCTTATTTGCTCATATTTTTTTTCTTTTCAATTTATCCCTCATATGTTCCTTCGATATTCCAAAATACCCTGCAGTTGTTAGTATTTTGATTTAAAACAAGTGATTTAAAACTTCTTTATATGCTNGAGGCATACGCATTTATTTATTGCTTACATAAATATTTGTGGATATCTGTTGCACTAACATGATTGCAGTGCCTTCTTTGGACCTGGTGGGTTGAGCTTCTCCCTTGGGTGGCCGTACCCACTGGAAACTATGGACAATAGTTCTCACCCCACGTTGTTTCGGGGGATTTCAGGTTCACACGTGAGCGGCGCGGCGGCGCGAGAAAAAGGCGTAGCTCCGTAGATAGCGCCCTACCACCGAGACCAGAGATAGCGGTACCCCAGTCGGCTTAGCTAGGGTATAGAAAATGAAAGAAACAAACTTGTAATAATTCGAAATCAGTGATTGTATTTGGAAGAAAAATGTAGTATGTAAACTGTGATGAATGCTTGTAATAGTATAGATGTAATTATATTTTTAATACTTCCTTATGCAATCTTTGCTTGAATACTATTCTTGGTTGGAACCTCATGTATTGTATTGATTGCGACGCATTGGACGTACAGGGGAAACTCTGTCCGCGGTACAGAAAAAACCCTGTCCATTCAGCGGCTGTTGGCGGCCCAAACCCGACCAAATAGGCGGGGCCGCGGGCTCTGACACGAAGTCTCAAGTTCGAAACCTAGTTGCTTTATATTTTCAGCTAAGTACAAAGCAAGTAGTATGCTACCTTTTTTCTAAAAAATAAATGTTACAGTATTTGTGCTATATTATCTATTCCTACACATTATTTCTCCAAAAGTTGCCACATAGCAACTTTCCCTTCATAGTTGAATGTGGGCTTCACCTCGAACTAGTTCAAGTCCTTCCTCTTCCTTTTTCTTCGGCTGTTACTTTCGTTCATCGGCAAGATGAATCCCACCTCTCATCATCCATTTTTTTATCGTTATTTTTTCTTTTTTTATCGATGTTTTCTATTTTTTAATTTCTCTAATTAGCTACTCGTCGCATCGCACGAGTTACTACGTTATTTGTACATAATTGTACTTATCTATACCTATACATTAATCCCCAAAAGAAATGCCACATGACTGTGTTTTCTTCACTGTTGGCTTTCACCTTATTAAACCAACTCTTCGCTACGCACATAACGTCAAATTAACGAGTCCACCCAACTTAACCATATCTAAACCGTAAACTTAGAAACCCACACAAAAAGCCCAACCCTTCGTCTTTCCTTCACATATAATGTTTAATTAATGCGTCCACCCACCCTAACCCTAATATAATCGTAAACCATACAAACTCACATAAAAGCCCCTTTTCTCCTATGCATGTCATAAAAATAAAAGCCTACTCATTTTTTATAATAAATTATGACCTCCTTCATTTGGCAAAAGGTGTGGCATACATTTACTTTTTTCTTTTTTTTTTTTGTTAACTCCTAATTTTGGTGTTTTTTCCAAATCCTTTTACAAGGTTTCAAACACACCCTTTGTGAAATTGATACCACTTCCCATAGAACGGAGACTTGCGGGATGAAAATTTTGTGGGAAGACAGTTCTAAAATGTCCAATATAAAAATTTAAATCTTGATACCTTTTTATTAAAAGACTTTCTATATAGTATAGCTTGTATTTATAAATTAGAAATAGAATTTTATTATTTTAAAAATTATTATCAATTCCATTAAAAAGTTGAAAAATAAATAGCTGAAAGCTTTTACAATATTTAATCATATATTTCTCCAGTAGAATTTTCAGCATATATTTATAGCATTGGAGGGAAAGGGTCGAAACTATTTTTAGATTTTTTTAAAACATTTTTAAGAATAAAAGTGATGCTTTTAGCCACTTCATTATCAATTTCGAAACGAAGCCGCAACTAATTTTATTTGATTAAGATTTCTTAATTTTTTAAATGTGAATAAATTCAACTGCATGCATCTCCAACTACACTATACTTGTAATTACATCTAATCAAACGGTCCGTTATTGTCACAAATATTTCTATTTATGCCTATAATTCTGCCGGACATCCTTTGTGTGTTATTCATATTCATTACAAAAAAATAATTATTTAGAATGATATCTACAGCATTTTCTTTGGTCACAAAATATTTAAATATATAACAACATAATTAAGTTGTGACAAATGATCATTAGAAAAGCAAAATACACTATTCAATTTTAGTCTTATTTTTATATTTAGTTGTTAGAAAGAAAAATAATCATTACAATCCACAGTAATAGAATACCATTACCAAGTACATTAGCAAAATTATACTCTAATAAATGCATCTCAAAATTAGAAGACCCAACATTACAAAATTTTTATATAGCACCCGAGGATTTTATAGTTCATGAACATAGAGGATCATCCCAATTTTTACAAAACAAAAATTCTCACACTTGAGATTTGGCAGTATTGTAGGTCATGAAATAAACTTTCTATATTATTTAGCATGATAAACCAATGTTTTAGAGATAAAATTGGATGAAAGTGAAATTTGCATCTTGAAATCTACTTCCGATTTTGGACTGAAATTTTATGTTAACATTTTAATTTTTTATTCAACTTCTAAATTTAAATTTAAATTTTAAAATTTATATTTCAACTAATAAATTTTAAACTTTGAATTTAATTTTAAAATTTAAATTTATATTTAAAATTTCAATTTTTAAAATATAAATTTTAAATTTTTATTTAAAATTGAAAGTCAAAATATTAAATATTAAATATTAAAAATCTAAAATTTTAAATTTTAAATTTATATTGTACATTCAAATATCAAATTTTAAATTTTGTTACAAATTTTAAATTTTAAAAATAAAATTTCAAATTAAAATTCAGCAAAAATAATTATTATTTGCAAATGGCACAAAAGATTTTCTAAACAGTTTTTTAAAATTACTTTAGAAAAATTGATTTTCTATTAGACTCAGCCGATCATTCGACAACTTTTAACCAAAACTAATTCTCCAAATCAAAATCGTTAAGCAAAAATCACTTTTATAGAATCAAAGCCAAACAGCCTTATATATTGCCAAGAATAATATTTATTGATTTTAGTGTGACACCACTATTTACCAAATCCTTTCAAGCCATACATTACAAGGCTGCCAAGAATAATATTTATACATTTTGAAACTCGTTGGGTCCAAACCATCAGCCTAAAATGTTTAAGTTTAGTTATTATGTCTATCCAATCAAGCTTATATACTTCTACATCTAGTCATAACTATCTGATGTGAGAATATTAGGGTGCCACATGTACACTGCAAGAAAATACTGAAACTTTACAAAGCATCATCATATATTTGGCATATGCTAATAATTCTCCTAATTTCAGTACACTTTTACTACAAATAGAGTTTGTATATGCGATCTTTTCTGAGTAGAGCTTTTCTCTTTATTTCTGCCTTTGTTGTTTTCTTAATCTTGTAGCGTCTTTGGGCTTGATTGAAGTACCTACATTTTCGCGCCCATGCCCAACTAAAGAAAGCTTCGGCCTTTCCCCCCTCCCCCAAACTGCCTTCCCATTCCCTCTCGCTCTCCTCAATACCTGCATTAGTTAGTAACATCTCTTTTTCCCCTTCATAACTTCTAGTTTTATATCGACCGTCCCTAGCGCAAGTGACAAAGGTTTGGTAATTGATATCCGAGGTCGCGAGTTCGAATCCTAATTGATTCACATTTTCAGCTAAGTTTATTAAACGAAGCGGGTAGCATGCTCTCTCTCACTTTCTCTCTCTCTCTCTAATAATAAAAAATAAAAAAAAAAAAAAAAAAAACTTCTAGTTCTATCGCGCCGAACAACTCTCCTTCCATGCTAGTCGATCATCTTTGGTCCTATCCTCCTTTCTGCTGCTATTATTTTCTTCGTCTTCTTTCTATGGTGGTGTTGTGCGGGAATTCAAACACTGTACCTATCCGTGCTATCCAAGTTCTTTAAGTACTGCCTTTTTCGTCGCAATTCTTTTCCTTGGCAGTTCAAGTCATATTTTCGGTCTTGCGTAGATTTTGTATTCCCTCGTGATCGCAGTCGCCGTCCTCTCGTTGCGGCCCGGTGTGCACCTGCCAATGTCGATGCTGAGGAAAACGCTATCGTGCCTGACATCGACTCCCAAGACGTTGACTCTGATGACGCCATTGCTGCTGCTGAGATCGAGCTTGCGGTTGTCTAGCCGTAGGAAGATTCTCATAAAAATATTGGTAGGTTATACTGATCCATCTACATTCGTTTTCTCTTAACATCTTTATTGCATTGCTTAATTATGACTGTTATTTATGTGCATGTATGGTTAAGAACATGCATTAATCATATTTATATAGAATGAAAAATTGAGATTTTGGAAATGAGGAGCCAGATTAGTTTTAGTTTTCAGATTGAAGTTTCACTCTATATATATACTAATTAAACTTGCTGTTGATAGTATAAAAAATTTTCTTTGAAAATTTTTTCAAATTAGAATAGTTTTACGTAATTAAACTTGCAAATGGCACATATCAATCATCAATCATTAAACTTTATTGATTTTGAACCCGTTTGGTCATTAGGTAAATGATATCGAAAAATCGTAAAATTTATTTCTTAGATACTTCAAATACGTTAGATCAGATCTAATGGAGCTGATCGTCGATTCGAAAGTTTAAGCATAAAAAACGGTTTAGGAGTACAGAGGTCTTAGTGCTCTAATAGCGCGCACACAAGTCAAGTCATACTTATATATATACTAATTATATTGCACGTGCGATGCACGTCACATTTAATTAAATTAAATTTATATTTATATTTTAAATAATTATTGGTGGTATAAGTCTATTTGTCAATTAATTTTTTTTCTAACTTTAATTTTTTTAATGTGTATCCAAATTTTAAAAATTGAAGTAATTCTAAATTTTAAATTAAAGAATTCATATTTAAATTTATGAACAAAACTCAAAATTTGAAGTTAATTTTGAATCCATAATTTGAATTTAAATGGTTATTAGAGACATTGATTTATTTATCATCCCATCTATTTTTCAAATTTGATATATTTTCAAGTTAATTAATTATTTTCGATTTGAAATACTGTTTACACACTCAAATATTAAAATTTTAATTAATTTCAAATTTTGAATTAAAATATAAATTTATATTTGAAATTATGAACCAAATTTAAAATTTAAAGTTGATTTTATTTCAAACCTAATTTCTATTGAGAGATATTAATTGGATACTAAATATTTTCAATGTGTGTTGCGTAGAGATTTTCGTTTTTTTTATGAGTATGGAATATTCTTTTATGGGGCGTTTGTGAAAAATATTCAACAGCAGATATCCTTCGGTTGACAGAAATTTGGATAAGCATGAATTTTTATATTCTCGTAAATGAAATGCAATACTTTTTCCTACTAAAAAAAGATCTGTCAACAACTATTTTAATTATTATCTCAAATCAATGTAAATTTGTAAATCACATTTATTACAAATTTAAAATTTTAAATTGTAAATTCATATGTTATATTTTATTGGAAAATATCTCATATTTTAAATATTAGTAGATAAAATTAAGATAATTTTTATATATTCACCTTTTAAAAAATAATTAAATATTATATGTGGAAGGTATTACATGATTGGATATTATATAGGCGACAGGTTTTACATGTGAGAAAGTGTGAGACCCCAGATAGTCCTATATATAAGATATAATAGGGCTAAACTCTTAACCCGGCTTAAGTATTTTGGGTGATGGCAAGGCCCAAGAGGTTAAGAGAGTTAAGCGTGCTAGGACGGGAGTAGTCCTAGGATGGGTGACCCCTTGGGAAGTCGGGGCGTCACAGAAAGAGAATATTTAAGAAATATGTAGATTGCAAATATTATTTGTGATAAAATACGATATTATATGGACGACGGTTATTAGAAGATAGGGTACGTAGATAAAAAAATAAAATTTGATACGCACTATTTGAGGGCAATTTAAATAAAAAAAATGACAGATACTTAATTTGTCAGCCATTGTATTAGATCCAATGACTAAAATTAATATATTTTATGGTAATTCAAAAATAAAATAAAAGTTATTCCATTAAAGTTGAATAAATGATATTTCCAGTATATGATTGGAATTATATTAATAGGTACCGGCATTTTGGAATTTTATATATATATATATAGAACTAGGCTGGAATACTATCAATAGTACCAAGCTATTGGTGCTATTAATTTTTTAGCCTTTGGATTGAGAAATGTTTGGTTAGGATGATGTGGGTCCCCTAGGGTTAAGTGAGTGGTTGGTTGAATAGTATAATCTAATGGATTAGAATAATCAAAGGGGTAAATCTAACGGTAGAAAATTGGATATCACCAAATTCTTGATGCTATCGATAGTATCCCAGTCGGACTCTCTCTCTCTCTATATATAATGTAAAAAATATTTTAATAAGTATTTCAAATTAATATAAATTTTATACATTATATTTATTCAAAAATTTACAATATAAAATTTAAATTTAAAAAAGTAAATTCATTTATTATATACTATTATAAAGTATCTGTCACATTATAACTCAAATTTAAATAATTGTCGCCAACAATAATTATATAGTTTTACTTTTTATATTATAAAATTTATATATAGTGTAGATATAGATATACATTAAATATTTTTTTATATTTTTTAATTTTGACAAATTTAAAATTAATATATATTATAAACTAAAAGTATAAAATTTTAAAAAGTTAATATAACAATAAAATATTAGTAGATAGGAGGTAATATATAAATATTTATCTTAAAAAGAAAAGATATTGAATGATAAAAATATTAAATAAAAAGATAAAATATTAGTAGTTGGAGAAAAAAGAGGAACTATCGTTATGTTATTTATTTTGTGTACGAAAAAAAAGGAATTTTGAAGTAGGTCTGTCGACAGACCGAAATTTGAAATACGTGCTTTTATATATAGTATAGATATATATATAGGTTAGGGCTACTATATTCTTATGAGTATAGAGCCATTTGTACTAATAAGTTTTCGGCCGTTGGATAAAGGGATGTGCAGTTAGGATGATAGTAATCCTCGATTTAGGATGATAGTGTGACACCCCAACTTTCTAGGGCGTCACCCATCTTAGGACCACTCCCGTCCTAGCACGCATAACTCTTTTAACCTCTCGGGTCTAGCCACCGCCCAAAATGTTTAAGCCGGGTTAAAAGTTTTAGCCCTATTATATCTTATATATAGGACTATCTGGGGTCTCACAGATAGTGGTCCCCTAGGGTTGAGTAGGTGATTGGTTGAATAGTATGATCTAACGGATGAAAATGGTCAAATGTATAGATCTAACAGGCGAAGACTTATGAGTACAAAGGAACCTATACTCATAAGAGTATAGTAGCTGTACTCTATATTTATATATGTATGTATGTATATGTGTGTGTGGAATTGAGTTCCTATGCTTTTAAAAGTACCAAGTTATTGGTGCTTGTAGGTTTTCGGCCTTTGGATTAAGGGATGTGTGGCTAGGATGATAGTGGTCCTCCTAGGGTTGAGTGGGTGGTTGGTTAAATAGTACGATCTAATGGATGGAAATAGTCGAAGAAGTAGATTTAACAGCGGAAAACTTACAAGCACCAAGTGCTTTGTGCTTTTACAAGCACCATAGCCAGCCTCTATGTGTGTGTGTATATATATGTATATATGTATATGTATATACTTGTGTATGTATGTATATGTATATACATATATATATATATATATATATNTTAAATTTTAAAAAGTTAATATAACAATAAAATATTAGTAGATAGGAGGTAATATATAAATATTTATCTTAAAAAGAAAAGATATTGAATGATAAAGTTATTTCGTAAACAAATAAAATATTACTAGTTGGAGCAAAAAAAAACTAAAAGTTTGTTTTGTTAATGAATACGTAACGATATTTATATTCTTTTTTTTTTCTCTAACGGAGAACTTTAAATAAAAATATTTAAATATTTATCTTAAAAAGAAAAGATATTGAATGATAAGAATATTTAGTAAAAAGATAAAATATTAATAGTTGGAGGAAAAAAAAAAACTAAAAGTTTGTTTTGTTAATGAATACGTAATGATATTTATTTTCTCCTTTTTTTTCTCTAACGGAAAACTTTAAATAATTAAATATTTATCTTAAAAAAAATTATTGAATGATAAAAATATTTAGTAAAAAGATAAAATATTAATAGTTGGAGGGAAAAAAAAAACTAAAAGTTTATTTTTTTAATGAATACGTAATGATATTTAAATTCTCCTTTTTTTTCCTCTAACGTAGAACTTTTCTCTAATAGATAATCTCAAATAGAAATATAAAAATGAAAACAAAAATTGTCGGGAATAAATATATAATAATATTTAAATTTCTCTTTTTTTTATCTTTTCTTTTTAACTAAGCATTAAAATACGTGCTGGAGCATAAAATTCATAAAATCGATATTCACTTGATCAAATGTGGATCAAAATTAAATTTTAAATTTGAGTTAGAATATGACATATATTATCTACCATCCTCGTTCCTATTCTTATCCTTTTTCTTTTTTTTTTTGAGAGATAGGTAGCACGCTACACGCTTAGTTTATTTCATTTAGAAATAAACTTAGCTGAAAATGTGAATCAACCAAGATTCGAACTTGGAACCTCGGATACCAACCACCAAGCCTTTTGCCACTTGCTCTAGGGACGGTCAGTTGACAAACCAAAATTTAAAATATATGCTTTTATATATTGTAATAGTTTATAGATATTTAGACTTTTGAAATAGGTTTGTTGACAAACTGAAATTTAAAATAATTTATGTTTTATTACTTATTTGAAAAGAAAGATATTTTTAAATTAAATAGGAAAATAATTTTTTCCCACCCCACCCTTAGAGAAAAAATTAAATTAAAGTTTGTTTGTTATGTATCATTCATTATGTATTCATTTCTATCGGTTCCTATTCTTATTCTTACGTATTAATTTCCAACGGTTCTTTTTCTTATCCTTATATTTGAATTTTTAAAATAAGTCTATCGACAGACCGAAACTTAAAATATGTGTTTATATATATATATATATATATATAGAATTAGGCTAATATACTATTAATAGCACCAAGTTATTGGTACTACCAAGTTTTCGGCCATTGGATTAAAAAATGTGCGATTAGGATAATGTGGGCCCTCTAGGGTTCAGTGGGTGGTTGGTTGAATAGTATGATCTAATGGGTAAAAATGATCAAAAGGATAGATCTAATGGCAGAAAACTTAATAGCACTAAGTGTTTCGTGCTATTAATAGCATAGTAGCCGGACTCTATATATATATATATATATATGAGTCCGGCTACTATGCTATTAATAGCATGAAACACTTGGTGCTACCAAGTTTTCCGCCTTTAAATCTACCCTTTTGATCATTTTCACCCGTTAGATCATACTATTCAACTAATCACCTACTCAACCCTTGGGGGCCCACATCATCCTAACCGCACATCTCTTAATCCAATGGCTAAAAACTTGGTAGTACCAATGACTTAGTGCTATTAATAGTATATTAGCCTAGTTCTATATATATATATATGTCACGCTCCGGATAACTCGTTTTCCGGGCACGCCGACAAATCCGCCGTATACAAAGAAATTTTTCTCAGTATACGAAGCGTAGCTGTATATGTAAAACATACAATACTACAAAAACAGTAGTATAGAGCTGCTATGAAACTAAACAGGTAGAACAAAAAAACAGGTTCCATATACATACATAATATCATGGTACAAAAAGTACTCGCTCCAGCGAGTTAAAACATCTGTATGTACATGAACTCAAAAAGATAAAGTATCACTACCTGCAGCACAGGATCCTCTATCTCGGCAACTCATCGGGTAGGGCTCTAGCTCGCAACGTCCTTGCCACGATCAGCCTCAGAAGGTGCAGCAGCCGGAACCGATGGCTCTGCAAAAGAAGGGTAACAACTGGATGTGAGAACTACTGTAAAAATAAGTAGTCCTCAGTGGGTGCTGCCCTGAACATCATCGGTCCACCCACTAAGTCTATAGAAGCAAGAAAGCTAGTAGGAAAAGCTAGAAAGAAATCTAAGCTACATGTTGCTACACTAGCATGCTCTACCCTACCAATTGTAGTAAAAGTCACTGACTATCTCACCCGGGCTGCCCAACTGGGCCCACCCTGCCTGTCTCCAACTACGCCGTACACCACCTCGAGAGTGGCCGGCTCAAAAACTGTCCAACAGAAATTGCGACACTCATCGCACTGAAACCTCATTCCGGAATGACATTCGCGGGTGCGACCCACGAGTTACAAGTGTCTCTGTCATTTCATTCTTGCTCTCACAGGTTCGGCCAAGTAAATAGGGTCTAACTGGACTACCAACCAACTAGTTACGTGCCCTCGGCATAATCTGATACCAAAATGACAAATCTAGGTCCGCCGTCAACCACTACGGCACCCACTAGTCCGGAACAATGTAAACACTGTTGTAAAAATAGGCTCGGCATCCCAGCACAAGCGTAACAGTAATCTAAACTATCTGGGGTACTCACCACAAGGATACTGCGATAGTACAAAATACAACGCCTCCTAGAGCTAAATCAGGTAGTTTAAACATATGACAGGTCCCGAACGTTGGTTTTCTCCTATGTCATATTTCAGTCCAACATGTATAATTATTAACACTTAATAACATGCTCCAAATTCAATTCTTATGTCTAAAACATGCATAACTATGAATTTGAGCTAAAAATAATAACGATGAATATACATTAATTATACATATCGACCAACGGAGCTATAAGAGTAGAAAACTGATGATAAACCCATCTCAAAAGCTAAATGCAATCCGGTGCGACGTCGAGAACGGCAAAAACGCACCCTCGCCTGGCTTCCTCGCGATGCTACGATGACGAACATACGCTCAAACGGTACCGCGGCGCGACGTCGGCGACACACGAGCTCCAACTGGATTCTCGTTCTCCTTGCGTACGGTCAAGTATAGGAGAGAAATAAAAACATGCACACTCAGTTAATTGAGAGGATAAACATGAAAGGATACGTGGCATCCTTATCACAACTAAAAGACCACCATGCCCCCCATACCAACTCAAAGAGAGAAATAAATAATAATAATAAAAAACAAAAGTAAATCAAAGAATACTACAATATATATATATATAGTTGAGCTATGATACTTTTACAAGTATCACCATCATGGTGCTATTAGGTTTTAAGCCATTGGATCTACTTTTTGATTATTAATAGCTCTTGGATTAAACACTATTCCACCTATCACCATCTACCACCACCTACCACCATCATCTCAACCTCACATCTCTCCATCCAAGGGCTAAAAACGCACAAATATCACCCCCATGATACTTTTACAAGTATTCTAGCCCTACTCTATATATATATATATATAGTAGGGCTGCTATACTCTTATGAGTACGTATTAGGTCTTTCGTACTCATAAGTTGTTTTCGATGATGGAGCTTTCGAATCGATGATCCACTCTGTTAAATATAGTGTCAGTTGAGTGGTGTTTGTCTAATAGATATACGGTGAAATGAATCAAAGGTAATCTAACGGTAGAAAACTCAATATACAAGGTGCTGTAACAATTGATAATAGTACGACTATATATATATTAATATATATATAATATATAAGTAATATATATATTATAAATAATATAATAATAAAAATTCTCTTTCTAGGAAAGAGGTCTAATGAAGATATTTGTTCGTGGTCTGGATTCAAGTGTTACTGTCGACCATCTAAAGCAAGTTTTTAGTCCATATGGAGAACTGGTTTATGTGAAGATAGCTGTAGGCAAGAGATGTGGGTTTGTGCAATTTGCCAAGAGGTTTGCCCTTTTTCACATTTTCAAACTTAAATTTTACCCTTATTTGGTGATAATTTAATCATGTTTGTTTGACCAGTTTTTATAGGATATTTTGCATCTTTTTTGTGCTAAAATATGTTTATAGTTTCTGTTCTATGTCGGCTTTTCAAATATTTGAGTTCTTCTATAATTCTTGTACTAACTGACATAAATAAATTCTAATAGAAATGCAACTTCCTGCATGAACATGATGACTCCCCAGCATGTACTTTTGTGCATTGCTGAACATGTTTTAGAACTGAACAGATTTTGAATATTGAGATGTAATTGTACTATTATATATGATATAACTTTTGTGCATTGCTTCATACGATCTAGAACTGAACAGATTGTGGATATGGGGACTTACTGCTACTATTATGACATATAAACTAGTTGACACTATGATTGTGCGGAGGGCATTAGGATAATTACTTGTAATCTTTTTTATCATTGTATAGATTATAGTCTATAAAGGCACGTTGAGCTTGATAGAGATATACTATGATACTCATTGAGGGTCGTTCCCCTTCGAGCGCTGCTCTGGAGTGCTTGCTTTGTTAAGAATATACATTTTTTTGAACTTAGGTTGAGTCAAATTAATTAACCCATCAAGTTAGTTCATAGAAGATGGTATAGACTACGAATCAATCCAATACATCAATTGGTTTTAAGTTTATTACTATTGATGCAAGATATACATGTCTAAGTCTAATTAACATTGTTGACTTGTTGACCGGCTAATGCACGTGTGTGTGTGTGTGTGTAGAGGTGCATGCCTGCATGCCCTGAAAACCGTATGGATGTCGCGTGTGGGAAAATTAATTAGCGTCTTCAGCTAATTAATTCACGGCGTCCCGATGACCGTACGACAGTAGAAGAGAGGCAACCTCACATGCGACGTCTGGATCGGAGTCGGCGGCGGAGCAGAGGTTCTCGACCAATTGCCTGAGCGGTTTGGATTCTTCGAAGCAACGACATAAAAGATTTTGGTTAGAATTTTTATACTTCTCTGATTTATTTTTCTCGATTTTACAAAAAAAAATTTTCGGTATTTTCTTGGAATTATTTTTAGACTAGTGTTTCTTACGCGGTATCCTAGAATTGGACATTTTGGTCCGTGCATTGCATCCAAGGATGTTGCCAATAACCGATGCATAGTTTATCCATGTGCTGCATTCACATTCATCTGTTAGCTAGGCCGATAATTTAACCATTCAAGTAACTTCGAAATGTAGAAAAGATTCAATTATTTTTCGTTATTGCTTATATTAGATTGTAAGATTTTATACAAACTGATTGACTTTTTTTGAGAGAATATACAAACTGATGGACTTGTGGTGCAAATATATATGAACCTGGTGCAAGCTACAATTTAGTTGCAAATAATTTACTGTAGCTAAAGGTGACAATGTATGGAAGCCCATGAACTTTGCGCGATTCTGAAACTAATCCCACAAGCCAGAACTAATTTTCTTTGATTAAGATGTTTTAATTTTTTTAAATGTGAATAAATCCATAGTTAACTTAAACATTATTAGATTTATAACTTTATTAGTTATTAATTCTTAATTGGTCTGATTTTATTTGCTAAAAATGATTGCAGTCATTTCATTTGATGAAATGACCAATAAATATATATGACAAAGTACTAATTCTCAATTATTTTTTACTTGATAAAACTAAATAGTTATTGACACTTTTAGTAACTAATGAAATTCACAAGTGATATAGTAGAATATATGCAGAGTAAAGCCATTAGTCTTTTTTATGTCCAATTTAATATAATATATATGTCAAATTCAGATAGTTAAAAATTACATAAAATTAATAGAAAAATAATTTATTTAAAACCGACACATAGTTGAGGGGGTTTGCGTGCATCAATATTTGGGCCGAATTTGCCTGTGGGCTAGATAGAGTAATATATTCATGTGGATTTTATTTGATTTGGATCCAAATCTGCATGTGGGCTGAGACGGGTTTTGGGTTTTAATGTTCTAGGGCCGAATCTGTATGTGGGCTGGATTTTTATTGATTTTGAATCCAAATCTGCATGTGGGCTAGATTTCGGGCTCTACAGGTTGTGGGCCCGAATTTGCATGTGGGCTTGGCATGTGGGCTTGGTGTTTTTTTTTTTTTTTTTTTTGACTGCTTATGGAATTTTTTTTATTAGACCCATGATAGATTGAACNTTTTTTTTGACTGCTTATGGAATTTGTTCATTGGGCCCATAAGTAAGCGATGGATTGAACCATTTTCGATTAAATAGTTCCAAACCCATTTTCTCAAATTTTTTTTGTTTCTTTTTTTTTGTTCTTTTTTTTTTTTGACTGAGGGAGAGGGAACAACTCTTTTTTTTTTTCTTTTGTATTTGTTGTTTTTTTTTCTTTTCTTTTCTTTTCTTTTTTTTTTTGGGATAATTGCCTATATACCCCTCATGCGTCTGGAAATATCCGATCTACCGCTATTTTTTTTCTTTCTAAAATGCCTCTTATATGTTCCACCGTTATTCCAAAATACCCCTGCAGTTAACCCCTGTTAGCTTAACTCAGGTTAAACATGGGTTAAATGTATATTAGAGTTAAAACCTATATAAAATACCTATTTTACCCCTACCTTATTATGCTAATGTCTTAAGGTATCCTCTTTCTCTCCCAACTTGATCGTCGGGTCCTCCGCCTCCACCTCGCCGGTTCCTCCGCCTCTACCTCGCCTCATCTCCTCCCAAACCACAGGCGAGGATGACGCCCGCCGCCTCCCAGACCATGGGCGGGGAGCTGCGGCGGCGCGGCGGAGGAGGAGGAGGGGTGCCGCGAAGACGCGGCGACGCTGCGGCAGAAGCTGGCGGCGATGGCGGCGATCCTGGTGGCGTGGATAGTGGGCGTGGCGATCCCGCTGGCGACGGAGGAGGAGGAGGGGTGCCGCGAAGACGCGGCGACGCTGCGGCAGAAGCTGGCGGCGATGGCGGCGATCCTGGTGGCGTGGATAGTGGGCGTGGCGATCCCGCTGGCGACGGAGGAGGAGGAGGGGTGCCGCGAAGACGCGGCGACGCTGCGGCAGAAGCTGGCGGCGATGGCGGCGATCCTGGTGGCGTGGATAGTGGGCGTGGCGATCCCGCTGGCGACGGAGGAGGAGGAGGGGTGCCCCGACGACACGGCGGCGCTGCGGCTGAAGCTGGCGGCGATGGCTGCGGGGATGGTGGGCATGGTGATCCCGCTAGTGGCAGGGCGGAAGCGGCGGCGCCTTCTGAGCACGGAGAGCAGCTTCTTCGCCCTCACCAAGGCCTTCGCCGCGGGTGTCATCCTCTCCACGGGCTTCGTCCACATGCTCCACGACGCCGAGGCCGCGCTCACCGACCCCTGCCTCCCCGGCTTCCTCTGGCGTCGCTTTCCCTTCTCCGACTTCGTTGGCATGGCCGCCGCCCTCGCCACCCTCGTTCTTGACTTCCTCGCCACCCAATTCTACGAGCGCGGCGGAGGACGACGAGGAGCGCTCCATCATCACAGTGGCGCCGGAGCCACCCGTGGATGAGGACGAGGACGAGGGCTCCGCCAAGGGCGGCGACGCGGTGCACATCGTCGGGAAGCGCGCGCACGCGGCGGCGCACAGCCACAACCACCACCAGGTGTATATTAGAAAGACTTGGAACATAAAAAGGGTATATTGGAACGGACAAAATGATAATTTTTCAGAGATAACGACAGCTCACTAACGGAACTTAACTCTAGGGGTATATTAGAAAGACTTGGAACATAAGAAGGGTATTTTCAATATTAGCCTTCTAAGAGGGGTAAATAAGAAAACCGAAAACTTTTCAGGGGTATATAGGCAATTGCCCTTTTTTTTTTGTTGGTTTTTCAGGGGTATATAGGCAATTGCCCTCTTTTTTTTGTTGGTTCTTCTTTTCTTTTTTCTTCTTCTTCTTTTTTTTTTGTTGACTGCGAGATTTATTTTATATATATATACCTTTCAAAAGCAATATCATAGATAATACAAGCCAAACTTTTAAAATTGCAATATCTATTTGGAAAATTTGTATTCACTTTCGAATTATTTTAAAAGTAGATGGTGCCAACATTCATTAATTATACAAAGACTCATTACATGTAAAATTCAGCCATTAGATTAAAGTCTAATGGATAAAACTTTATAAATTTATTTTTTATATATATCCAATCTAATCCATCTAAGTTATTGTTTGTTGGCCAGCTCGTGTTCGGCTTTCGGCTCGATACTTTAACAAGCCAATTAAACGAGCCGAACACGAGACAGCCCCAACTTGCTCATGTTCGGCTCGTTGACACCCCTACTTCGAATACACTAGATCAAAATTTATTGATAATCGATTAAGAATCCCGACCATCAGAAACCACTTGAAGCGGTTCGAAATCCACTTACATGTATATATAGTGGCTAATTTTTGGAAAATAACTAACCCCCTAACTTTGAAATTAAAATTCAGCTTGAGTTTAAACTTTATATTTATAATAATAGTACTATAAATTAAATTTTAAATGAGTAATCTATTTTAAATTTGAATTTAATTTATATTGTACTTATTAACCCAACTTTTTATTATTTTAAAAAATTTTTCTATTTTTGAAAATAAAATCCAAATTGTTAATTCAATATTAAAACAACATTAAAGTTCAAATATTAATCAAATTAAGTTTTATATTGGGATCTAATTTATATTATAGTTATAAACCCAAATTTAATTAATTATTTAAATGTAAAGTTTCTATTTTTAAATATTACATCAAATTATAAATCTGAATTTAATTTTCACTATTATTATTTCAAATTATCTTTAAAATTGTTATTTCCTTGTTAAATTAAATAACACATTAAATCCATTCTACATGGATTATGAGCTTGCGTGCGTGCTTTGTGTGGATTTTTTTTTTGTTAATTTTAAACTTCTCTCAAAAGGAAATATATTTACGTACAAACGGAGATACAATCTTTACCTGCACCTATTAGATACTTAGATCATTTATGTTTAAATACACACTAATTAGGTTATAAAATATTAAATTTAAATATTTTGGATAGTTTTCTAACTTAGCTCTCAATCAATTTCGTGTTAGGATACTCAGACTATATAAATTGGATTGCAAAGATTCGGCCAGAAAATAAGATTACTAGATTGGGAGAATTGGATTTATTCATCGTAAAATTCAAATTGTCCCCATGTGCTGTACATTATTGTCATTTTGCCACTCTGTAGTTAAAAAAATTTCACTTTACCTTTTTGTGATTTAGCTCATTTTTATTTTGTCATTTCGTGGTTTAAAAATTTGTACTTTTTCTCCCTATAATTTAGAATATTTTTCTTTTTCACCATGTAAAGTAAAGATTTTATGATAAGATGTATTACTCAATAAGTGTATGGTAGAATAATAGAATTATAGAAGAAAATCAAATAAGATACAGCTTTGTCGATTTTGGATTGAAACACCCACCTAAACAAGTATCTAAGTCCTCGACTCCATCGATCCTCTAGGTATCACTTGAATTTAAACAAAATAACCAAATACCACAATCTCTACTATCATGTATTCTAATAACCGATGCATCTAAACCGCACCAACCTGTATTGTCACGCAAAGTGAATATCGGTTCCGCAAACCAACTTCTGAAACTAAGCCTCCGAAACTAAGCCTAAAGGCCAAACAACTTAACGAAAAGTCACAACCACCCTCCCGCTGTCCAAAGACGCACTACTTTATGTGTCAAAACAGCTACAAGCTTAGTGCTCAACAAAACGGATAGCGACCATGGAACTAGGCCACGACAGCTCCACTATTCGATTCTTTCAAAAAATAATCATATTTCAAAACTAACAATTTGCGCGATACATAGTACTTTGAGTGAATTCAATAACTTTTATAACATCTTACATATAAGTAGAAATGACTGAAATAAGTTTTTTTTAGCGCACACTACATTTGTCTACACCCCAAATGCTCTTCGAATTATGAATTTACAAACCAATCTAACCATGCAAATTCTAAATAAGGAAATTAACTTGTAATAAGATCACTACATATAGAGATACACACGCAATATGAAGACTATAATTTATGCGTTTGGGTTATGAGAACAATTTCTAACATTAATTGTTGGTAATATCAATAAGGATTGACTAACAATTTAGGAAAAATTGGATACTACAGTATAAATTTTTAAAATTCAAGTATTTATTTGTAAATAGTTCATTGCTCAAGCAATTATTTTCATAAATTTGTGCTTTCCATCTATTAACAAACACATTAATGGTGTGTCTCACATGTATCCGCTAGGTCTCGTAGTTTATAACAAAACTAATCGTATGACAAGAAAGATTGTATGCATCCGATTTTAATTTGGAGCAAGAAGAAATATGTGATAACTTTTGTTACGTTATCTACAAGCATTATTGAGGAAAAAAAAAAAATAATTCAAATACCATCCCTGTGATTTCACAATTTCTCACTTTATTATTTTTTGATTTAAAGTGTATCATTTTAGTACCGTGTGGTTTTATTTTTTTTCTTTTTGTTATCGCATCCACTAATTTTTTTCGTTAAATTAGTGACAAAGTTAAAACTAAAGGGTACTAAAGTCATTATTTGATAAACTATAGGCGGGTATCTGAAATTTTTTGTATGTGATTTAACGAAAAGTTAACGGAGGGGCTGACAAAAAGAGAAAAAAGAAACCACGGAGTACTAAATTGATACACTTTAAACTATAGGGTACTAAAGTGAGAAAGTGCGAAACTATAATACTGGTATTTGAAGTTACTGAAAAACAAAAGGAAATGGAGAATTTTTCTGACTTTGGAATATCTTCTTTTTTTTCCAATTTGACATTCAAATGGGTTGAAAAATTCAAAATTTTTGGACTTGATTAAATTATACAACCTTCCTAATTGCATGAAAAAAAAGATTACATGCACTGGATATTTTTTTTGAAGCAACACTAAACAAACATGTGGTTCCTTTTTTCAATTTTAACTACAACCTATATATATCCAAGAAAAAAAAAAAACTACAGAATTCTTTGTATTTGGACAATTTAAAATTTAATTTCTTTTTTTCAATTTGGCATTCACATAGTTTGGAAATACTTCAAATTTATTAGGATTTGATTAAATTTTGCAAACATTCTAATTGCATGAGAAGATGCATCCAATTTTAATTTGAAGCAACCCAATTATTCGATTCCTTTTCGTAGTTTACTTGCAAACATTATCCAAGAAAAAAAACTGAATTTGGACAATCTATGTTTTTTTTTTTTTTGCCAATTTGACATTCAAATAGGTTGAAAACTTCAAATTTGTTACGATTTGATTAAATTTACAAACTTTATATGCATATCAAATTTAAAAAGATATAAAACTTAAATTTTGTAATAAAATATGGTTATGGTTTACTAAAAGATATATGTTTAATAAAAAATATTTTGAAGGGATGTAAGATTAATTTTTTAATATTAATTATTCAAAAGATTTCGTAAACTTTAAGATAAAGTGGTGAAAATTATAAACTTTTTTTTTTTTTTTAACAGTGTACAGTTTAACATTTTTCATATTCAATAGTAAAGAGAGGTACATTCCAATCACATGTATCCTATACAAATTTTGTCCACCTTTTTAAAACAATATCATATCATATTATTGCAGTATCTTAATTTTTAACTACTTTTATTTGAATGATTTCATGTATCTCTCTATGTCAACAATCCACGTATGCATAACATCTTGTTTGAAAATCTATCCAGTAATTTACTAATAAAATTAGAAAATTTAAAATATAGTTGATTAGTTAATTTTATAAACATAAAAATAATCAAGGTGGGAAAATGGTGTATAATTATATAGTAATTTTTTTATTCTGTATGCTTTATTTTTTTAAATGATGTTATATTTGTACCCTGGAGCCCCTTTAATCTTCAACACATTCAATTAATAAAATTAAGTTTAAGTGAATATGAAAAGTTAAGCATATCTAAGGCTTCATTTGGGATTACAGGGAGATTGCATTACGTGTGGTGAGAAAACGACAATGAAAAAATATCCTATTTGTTTTCGTACGTAATATTGCGTTCCGTATATTGCGATTAGTCGGTTACGAAATATTTTCTGCGATCCATCGAAAAACGCAGAATATATTTCTATATACTTTTTCTCAACTCCATTCTATCTAATGGCATTAGATAGACTTCAATATCAAACTAAGCCTAAATAAACATAAATGTTTAAATTTTATATATAATGTTTGACCGGAGTATCAACCCCAACCCCGGGGAGTGAAATTGTTAGATATCATTGACATCATGATTACCCAACTAACTCATCAATTATATTTTAATATAACATAATTTTTTTTATTTTACATTATCTATTTTTTAAAATACTTAGAAATTTTAATTATATTTTAATATGGACTCTTTCAACCAAAATTTTTTTAAGTAACGCTATCGGTTTCTATTTGAAATAATAAATTTAGTAATAATAGTGAAGAAATTAAGAAAATACACTTATAAAAAAAATCAATACATTGTAATAAATAAAGAAAAGCCTCGAAATAAAATAAAATGTAATTAATCCTTCTTAAAATACCCAGCACGTTGTTGTCTAAGATTTGATCTAGTGGCTTCAAAATGATGCGGATTTAACTAGAAGTTCCAATGCATATCACCGCCCCTGAGAAGTGACATGGCACATTATTAAATGGACTTTTTTACAAAATAATCCTCTACTGTTTTATAATTTGCAAACTTCTTCTATCAAATTTATATTTAGTAAATTAATTTTTTTTTTGCCATATAAAATTATTAGGATTGTATGGATGGATTGTAAAAATTTTCAGATTATTAAGATCATATGTGGTTTGTTGAAATATTTATGTGATTATTAAGATTATACGTGGAATATAGAAAAAAACGATAAATAAGTGAACGACAGTAAATGATTCACGTCTTTATGTAGGTAGTGAATCTTTCACTGTTTTTAAGAAAAAATTTCAACGTGACTCCTACATGCCAAAAAGAGAATTAGTTTTTCAAAGATAATTCTGTTTGGGGTATTTCGTAAATACCAAAATTATAGAGGGTTATTTGTAAAAAAGTCCTTATTAATAAATAAGAAAAACCAATAAAGCATTCCTTGTTTCTCTCTACCAAAAAATCAAGAGGGGGTAAGAAAAAGAGAGAGAGGGAGGGAGGGAGGGAGAGAGCTCAAAGAGGAGTTGGGAATGGAGTTCCGAGCGTTGTGCGCTGCGCTTCTCCTCTTCTTCCTCTCTTCGTCGAGCGCAATAGCGGTGACCATTGGCGAGGACTACGTTCGACCCAGGCCGCGCAAAACCCTAAGTTTCCCATGGAGGCCCAAGCGTTCCTCCGATCCCCAACAGGTGAGATCTTCTTTTCGTTTTTTGTTCCCTCCTTTTCTTTTCGCATGATCTCGTCGCAATTCCACTAATTCGAGCTTCGAATCTCTTCTTATTCGGTTGGTTCTTGATGAAGGTTTTTAGCTATGTATGTAGTGGAATTGGGAAAATTTGGTAGTAACTGGTGCAAAATTCATCGAGAAACTGCTACAGAAAAATTTGGGGATTTTTTGGGTGAATAGTGGAAAGATTTTTGGTGTGTGAGAGTGGATTTTTGGGTAGAGGTGTTTGATATATGCGAAGGATAGATTTGGTAGTGCCTAAGAAGATGCTGTAGCTCAGTAGTGTATGTTACTACAATTGTGCTATGCTTATGGGTTGAGAAAGAGGTAGCTAATCTCTTGCGCCATTTGGGCCTCTTTGGCCAAGATTATGCGCAGTCCCGGAAGTGATTCGCGAATCACGACAAACTGCGTCCTGCTGCTTTTCTGTTTTTTTTCTGCTTTCTGCGGGTATCCGAATGCGACTCATTGCGTATTGCCAAGCATTCTACTATAGCCTTTAGTTAACTGATTGTTAAAGGGTTGGGAGTTAGATGATTGGGTGGTGTGGGAGGATGCTCTGTAAAATTTCCTTTGCATCGCTTTGACTCTTTACCCGTCCTGAAAATAGTTTGTTGCAGATTTGGCTCGAATATTATACAACACTTCGTGGGTAATTTTTGAGAATTGATTAAATGCTTGCCTAATTCAATATGATGGCAATTTAGTTTTAATTGTGACTTGTGAGCATGTTGGAGATACCAGAGAGGGTTTATTTTACAAAGGTTGTCACTTCGGACTGTCAGTTAACCAATAAGATAAGTGCAGGCGAAGAGAATGTAAGTAAATTAAGTGTCCAGTATGTGCATCTATGTACGCAAGTTGTGCATAGTTTTATTTTTACACTTCTCTATTGTATCTAGATCCATATCTGTTTGCGTGTGTAAATCTAAACAATCTATATGTAATGTAAGTCTTAGCATCTACCGTATCCTTAACTTCAAGCTTTTTGTCGTGTCTTTTTTTTTTTTTTTTGTCATTACCTTGATGCAACATAGTGGAAGATATGCCAAAGAAAGATTTTTTCTTTTTTCGCCGTTTTTGAGGAAAAGCCCACAGGCAACAATAGCTTTGAGTCCTTTAAATATTAAGTCCCACCAGAGTGGCATCCCATGATTTTTTGGGGAAAAAATCATACCCTTCAGCATTTTCTCACAGCGTGGCTCCTCTCAAAACTTAAATATGCAACCATGTCCTTTTGAACCCTCTTTATCATTCCACCAAGATATGGCACCTGTGAAAAATGAACTCCTTTTACTCTTTTAGAGGGTTATATGATATACCACTTCTTAATTGCTTAATCTTGATATGAAATTTCTACCTAGTTTATTGTGAAAAAAGAATAAGGTCGAGCTTTCTTTGCGTGCAAAGCTTAATCTCCTTATTGGTGGGGCATTATTTTTCTAGTTCCCCGGAGTCTGATAATTTCAGTAGCTTGAATAGAATAACTTAGGCCTGTTAATGGCTTGTCACCTACCATATGCACAACTTTTTAATAGCTTTGTAATTTTAATTTCTTCTTTAATAACCTTTAAAAGCACTGACTAGATTGTACACTTTAACGCTTCCATCTTGCTAAATCGAGCTAGAATGATCTTCTTGATTTTTAAATCACTATGGATAAACCAAGGATTTAGATGCCGTGCCATGGGTTAGTGCTAAGAACTTGTTGGCACAGAACAATACGATGCATGTCGTGCCGCGCCATGACGAGCCGATGTGTGCCGTGCCGTGCCGATGTGTGCCAGTTACAAATATATCTACATTCCAACACACAATGATATGAAATATTTATTTTCTTTAGCACCAACATATTCTAATTGCTTATTATATGTATTTATTAAATCTTTTGCATTTTATTGAAATAACTATTGGCTAATTTCCAATAAAAGAGGATGTTGAGCTTTGTCATTGGCACGTGGATTGTAACGTGCTGATATCTTGTTGGCAGGATATAGTGGGCACAGCCAATGCCGACAGGCACTTAAAACTTCGGGATACACACTCTTAAGTTTTCTGGGCTTCTTAGTTCTGATTTTTAACTTTCTTGATCGTTCATCTGGAAAAAAAAAAAAAAAATGCTTCGTGTAATTACACTATTCTTTTGAAGGTCTCCACTTGATATTTTCTTTGTCAAATTGTACAGATGAAGCTATCAATTAGTAGTAGATGTTAGCGACTTCATAGACTCTGATCTCTTCTACTATCACTAATTTCTTATATTACTCAAAACGTTTTTCCCTATGGAATAGGAATATTTTGTTAAATTGCTTTGTTATGCAAGTATTAGCTGCCTACGTTGCACTTATTCTGGGCAGAGTTTGAGTGCACAACATTTCCTTACGACATAGATGAGCTATAATAGAACAGAAATATAGTTTTGTTCATAATAGTTTAAGAGTTCACAGTGGTACTATGGAAGTCTTAAATAGAATGCATTTTATTTTCAGATTATTCCCTTTTTATTCTTTTATAGTGTAAGTGCCTCATTTTCCAAATGTCACTTCGAAACTTGACAAATGAAGAGTTGTAACAGAAACTAATTATATTTACAGGTTCACATCTCATTGGCTGGGGAAAAACACATGAGAATCACTTGGATCACTGATGATCAGTCTACTCCATCAGTTGTTGAATATGGAACTTCACCAGGGGTCTACTCATCAATATCTGAAGGCGAGAGCACATCCTACAACTACTTATTTTACAGCTCAGGAAAAATTCACCATGTGGTAATTGGACCCCTTGAATCCAACACAACTTACTATTATCGATGTGGAGGGAAAGGCCAAGATTTCCATCTAAAGACACCCCCATCCCAATTTCCAATTCATTTCGCTGTGGTTGGCGATTTAGGACAAACAGAATGGACGAAATCGACCCTTGACCACATAAATAATTGCCAATATGACGTCCATCTTCTTCCTGGGGATATTTCTTATGCGGATTATCAGCAGCACTTGTGGGATTCATTTGGTCAGTTGGTGCAGCCACTTGCAAGCACGAGGCCATGGATGACAACAGAAGGGAACCATGAGAAGGAGAGGATAATATTACTGGAAAGTGGGTTTCAAGCATATAATGCAAGGTGGAAGATGCCTTATCAGGAGAGTGGGTCGACGTCAAATCTGTATTACTCGTTTGAGGTTGCTGGGGTTCATGCTATCATGCTTGGTTCTTACACTGATTATGATGAGGATTCGAATCAGTATACTTGGCTCAAGGTTAATGCTAATAATTTAGTTTTTTCTTATGACATATTGACCCTAGCAATTTGTTCTGCAGGGATTAGCAGCTTTTTGGGGTTTTCATGAGCGAAGAACCAATGAAACTATGTTGAAACATATACATCACATTTACAGAAACACCAAATAGGGCACTTTCATAGTCGAACAAATTCAAATGAAAAATTAGCATATGGAATCCCATAAATCTGAATTTTTATTACATATATACTCTTTGTGCTCATGAAACTGGTGCTCGTTAAAAACTTAATAGTGAAAAAAAAATGAACTTCCTCCAGTTGTTGGATGATCCTGTAAACGAGTATACTCATATTATTGTTAGAAACTGCACTTTATAGGAGCGTTTGTGGAAATTCTGATTTTACAAGGGCTATGCACAAAATAATTGATCTTGCAGGCAGATATACGTAAAAATCCAGTTAATTTAACTTGGTATAATCAGCTTCTTCTTCAGTTGGATGCTAACCAAGCAATAACGTTGCATTGTGTCTTGCATATTTTTGTTTTCACATTTTGCGTCAGTAGAGTAACATGCATCAAACTGGTTTCTCCTGATGTTCTTGTTTATATTTCTGTTTTCGGTTTATTAGTCCCCCTTTTTTTTTTTTCAGCCTTGGCTTTGTATTTCAGTTTTGATCTTGTAGAGCAAAATCATTTTCTTTTATTAAGGCTTACTTCCCTACTAGACTCAGGATAAAGCTTGATTTGAAAGAAAAAGATGAGGTATGACATATAACTTCATGCTCGAGTTTTGCAGGCTGATCTTGCCAAGGTAGACAGGCAAAGGACACCGTGGCTGTTAGTCTTATTGCACGCCCCGTGGTATAACAGCAATTGGGCACATCAAGGCGAAGGCGACAGTATGATGGCTACAATGGAACCCTTGCTTTATGCTGCTGGTGTAGATATTCTTCTTGCTGGCCACGTGCATGCTTACGAACGCTCAGTATGTTTTCTGATATTACCTTGTCTATTCATATTCAAGAGCACATTTATATTATTGTTACTACAGTAAAAGGAGAAAATGGTTATGTCGCTGGTTGTTGTTCCATCTCATGGTTGTTGTTCCATCTCATTCGCCGGTTGTTGTACCATGTGCATGCTAGTTTGACTAATATATCCATTCATTGTATATTTAGGAACGCGTCTACAACGGCGAATTGGACCCTTGTGGTGCGGTACATATAACAATAGGGGATGGAGGGAACCGCGAAGGATTAGCTGAAAGGTAATTTTCTGTTGTTTCTCTGAATCCGCACTTCTGTTCTTCCTCATTTGGCTGCACAATGTCTGTTTGCTTTGTTCTTAACAGATATAAGAACCCGAAGCCACATTGGTCTGCTTTCCGCGAAGCAAGTTTCGGCCACGGCGAACTGAGGATCGTGAACTCGAGCCACGCCTTGTGGAGCTGGCACAGGAACGACGACGATGAGCCGGTTCAATCAGATCAAGTGTGGATCAACTCGTTAGCGAGCATAGGATGCGTCCCTCGTCGGTCGCATGAGCTTAGGAAGGTCTTGATGGGTCCTTAAACTGCAACGGCAACTTCAACCATCCCAATGTACATATTTCGTAATAATAATATAAATCAAATGTTGTCTCAAATGCTGCTCTGTGCTTGTGTATGTGATTATTAAGGAAAAGGATTTAGAGTGCTTAAATATATGCTTAAATGGATGTACCCTAGAATTGTAATCTATAGGGAAATTTGTATTCAGCTTAATTACTGATTAAGGGTTTTACTCTGACCATCAAACATTTATAGCAGGAATTATCAATTTTCTATGGTCAAACTCGTATCACTTCTAAGAGTTTGGTGCACTTTTTTCACCATAGATTGATGAGTAAGTAATAATATTTAAATCAAAAGATGTGTTAAATACATATGAGTTTTTTTTTTATTTTGCTGTATACGTAGGCTTTTGGATTTTCACATATATTCTTTAGATTTAAATTCTATTTTTGAGTACTCTATTATTGGGATATTTGAGTGGGGTACATATATTGTAACATTTTTTGAAAAAAAAACTAAAATTTGTAGTAACATATTAAAATATTTAAAGAAATTAATATATGCAGTAACATTTTAAGAAAATTAATTCAAACGTATATAAGAATAATAATTTAAAAATATTATTTTCGTATAAAATTCAAGGTAAAATTACTATATTGCGCCTTGTGATTACACTACTCTTTGGAGAGCACAGTGAATTAGTGATGGGTATATGCTATGTAATTTAATTATTACAGAAAAGGGTTTTTCTTGGATATGAGGATTTAGATATCAATCAGAATAAAAATTATATAGGATGCATTCTATGGTTACGAACATAGGATGAGTGGATCTCTTCGAGATGTGTCTACGCGCACATATTATTAAGGGGTAACCCACATTATTATCAGCCTTGATTCAGCTAAAGCCCACTTTTCTTAACGGGTCGAAGTTTTTTAGCCCAATAAAGGGCGACACATGGAATTTGAGCCTTACAAAAGTACAAAAGCCAAGTATTTATTTTTATTTTTATTTCGTTATTATTCATGGAAATAAGATATATTCCTTTTAGAAGTTTTTTAAAGGGTAAAAAATCCGCTGGTTTTGTATTTTTGTGAAAATAGATTATTTTTTGAATTTTGTAGATTAAGTCTGAATTTTTAATAAACTGATCAAAATACTTTTATTTCTTTTTCTCTCTTTTTTTTCTCTCGTTTGTTTTTTTTCGCCATCGTCGTCTCCCACCTCCTCGCCGTTCCTTCCTCTTCTTTTTCTCCAGTTTCTTCTCGCTCTTCTTTCTCCGCCGTCTTCATGTCAATGCCGTACTTCCCTCTTCTACATCGTTCACACTTTTGCCAGCACTGATAGCTAACAAATCGTTGAGATGAGGCTCTGAAGAAGATATAGTTATGGATGGTGATGGTGACGAGGCCTCAGAATTGTTAAATTAATAAAATTTTTAACTTTTATTCCAATCAATTTAATTGATAAAATAAATTAAGAAAATCAAATGTTAAGAAACATCCAAATCAAAAGAGAAAAACCTTCTATAGTTGAGGGGGTTCCACTACATTTTGACCTATCAGATTCTCCTCTCCTGTTATAATATTCCAAAGCATCTCACTCACATCTCCCTCCCACCAACCAATGAAAAAGAAGGAAAAATAAGAAAAGAAAACTCTAAAACCTCCATAATTATCTCTATGAATTATTAATCTTAACAAAAGCCATGAGCAACCTTCTTAAGATCCTCTCCTCCCCCTCTCTATTCCTTCTTCTTCTTCTTCTAATAATAGCCACTCCAACTATACTCCTCTACTCTTCTAATGATGGTGCATGGATCAGGAACATCCCCTTCCACACTGTTGGATTGGGAGGTGACCTCCTCCTCCTTTTCCGATGGCGGGCTCCGCGGCCGATGCTCGGTCGACCCGTCGAGCGCGTCGAAGACATCGTCCCCGTCTTCGTCGGGATGGCGCAGCTGCCGTCGTCGTCGGGCGCGGCGCCGCCCCTCGAGTGGAAGGGCGCTTGCTTCTACAAGAATAAGGCTTGGGTGGAGCTTCATAACAAGACCGGCTCTCCCTTTGGTGGCGCCACCCTCCATATAAAGGTAAAATTTTTTTGAAGTTTATCAATTATCACAATTACTAATCGTTACTCACTAAAAATTACAATAGTACACTTGATTCAGAATTAGTTCTAACACTTTCGCTCATGTGCATACGATGAACATGCATGATGCGAATCATGTCGCTTGCATTAATTAACTATAGTTAACCGAGCTAGCTCAAGTTCGTCTCCATTGCAAACACGCCCAGGAATATTTTTAACACTACCTCACCCGGGGCCTAGTTGAAGAGCAATCTCATAAAATTTAGTAGTAGTTGATTTGTGTGATGCATGAGATTGTATTATTATTCTTCATTTCCGAAGTTTCTAAAATATAATTCGTAGTAATCCTTATGTGCATGAGCAAATTCGGTATATGTTGTAAAAATTTGTCATTCTCCGAACTTGAAGGAGGCCATTTTTTTTTTTGAGAGAGAGTAGCACGCTACGTACCCATTTCATTCATTAGGAATATGAACTAAGCTATATTGGTGAGACAACCAGACTAGATGAAAAAAAGATAAATGATGGAGAAAAAGAGGCGAAGCAATGCTAAGTACAAGAAAAAGAGGTGAAAAAAAACACCGACAAAAGCAGAAAGCAGCCAACGTACTGACTGGGGCGTCTAGTATCTAGTAAGTCGTTCCACTGTCTAGTTAAGCTTTGCACCATCTCAAGAGATATTAATAGACACATATTATTGTTTTTGAAAACCAAATTATTTCTTATCCCCGGATCACCCACCAACAAGCCACTAATAGTTCCATCTGAGGGTTAGCATTCTTCTTCTGCCTTCCCCACACTATCCTAATGTCCTCGCCAACCTGGAGTCAGATGTTCAGCCGAGTGCCATCCAGAAGAGGAATTTGCTATAAATACACCTTGTAAAAAGGTAGTCCATACATAGTCTCTACATTATCCTTACATTATCCCCACAAAGTATACAAATCGGATCCCTTGTCCAACCCCTTTTGATGAGATTATCCATCCTGGGTGATCTTTTCTTTAAGGCAAGTCAAACAAGGATCTATACTTTCTTTGGAGTTTTAAGTTTCCAGATCCATTTTGACAAAACATCCCTAGTTCCTATCTATGAGAAATTTGTACACAGATTTAGCCGTGAAATTGTACCCTGTGGTCCAGCACCAGCAGATTTTATCTGGGCGATATACAGCTCTGATAAAGAAAAGCTTTTTCTTCAAATTCTTTATCTGTGCGCTAGATATATATTCGTCTCCTATTTCCAAAACCTCTCAAAACTTTTCTCTATCCCCGACCCCTACTAGCAAAGTAGTCATTAATACGCATCTCCTTTACCACTATTTTCTTGAAAATCTCCGAAAAAATTGTACTGAGAGATGCTAACTAATTGAAGCACATCTAAAAGGTTAACTAATTGAAGCTAATGTAGACTCTCCTATCAATCAACCAATTAAGCGCTTTAGTAGAATTGTACAACAATTATAATAACATGTTTTGGCATTCATGGTGCCTTCAACTTGAACTCGAACTAGTCAATAAAGCTAAAAGTATCAATTTTGGATGTATGAATATTTTATTTAGTATGTCTTAAAATTTATTCAAAAAATTTTGTACATGTGGTATACATGTTTAAATGCACGGACATCTTATTCAATATATTATTTTGATTTACTTATATTATTTTGATTTATTTAAAAAATTTGTACAATCGATTGAGAAGAAATGCATGTGATCAAATATTTAGAATAAGATGTCACATTCGAACTTATAAATCATTTTTAGAATAAGATAAATTACATTGTAGGTGAAATATTCTCTCCTACTAACCATGGATAGCAAGACTTTCAAAGAAACAAATATCAAACTCATTACTTATAATCATACTGGAAAATCCTCATATGGAATAAGTTATCATTCCGACATCCAAACATCGCAAGAGTGATCAAGTGTTTTAAAATTAGATAGTATATTCGACTTTCAAGTTATTTTTTCAAAATAAGATAAATTATCTAACGCCATTCTTTATACTAGTAGTAAATGGCTTGATAGTTGGTACCTGAGATTCTCAGATCGAAGCCTAGTTGCTTTACATTTTCTAGATAAGTTTATTTTTTCAAAAAATAATAAAACCGGTAGTGTTGCTACTTTTCTCTCCATAAAGAAAAGGGTAAATCATCTAGTATACGAAATATGTTGCCGTACCAAATCTTGAAAATCAAAACTTTTCAAGGAACAAAAATTAAACTTATTTTTCACAGCCACACTAAAAAGTTCTCGTACCTAATAAGTTATTTAACTTAATATTCTGGCGTCCATACATAAATCAAAATAATGCACAACCACTACAACAGAATTAGGTTATAGGGACATATGTTTGGTACACTTTTGAGTAAGTGTCCCATTTATGCTAAAACTTAAAAACACATCTACTAATGCCTAAATATAAAGCCCAATCCAACCAAAAATAAAAGATTACTCTACTCAACTCACCACACCCAGTCCATTTGGCCCGATTACAAACAGAAAAGAAAAAAAAAAAAGAAAAATCAATTACCATCTTTTCTTCTCTCTTCACTCAATCCACTGAAATTCTGGACGAAGAGCCTTTACTGTCGTCCTCCTCCGCCATCGCAGCCAATGAGATAGAGTTTCGGCGATTGCTAAATGCTTAAATAAGTGTTGGTAAATTAGCAGCACTCTTTTAGGTTATAGCGACACTCTTTAACTGTCACTATATACCTAGCGACCCCACATATAGCAACACTTTTTAAAAGTGTTGGTAATTTTAGCTAGCAGCACTTTTTTGACATGTACCTATATTTAAAAGTGTCGCTATAGACCGTTTTTGTTGTAGATTAAATAGAGATTTACGTTTGCCATTGTTAGGAATCTATGACTTACTCTGAAAACAGATTAGTTTTGATATCAATTTGTTATGACAAAAGTAAAAAAAAATCTAGTTTACAGGAGTAAAAATACCAAAAGAGAATCTAGAAAGATAGAAGAAAAATAGTGCACATAGATTTTTATATAGTTCGGCGACTTGCTTATATCCACGGGCGAAGACAAAATGGAGATTTTTATTATAATCAAACCGGAGTATAAACTATATCTCTTTCACAAACACTAACCCCAAAAATACAACCATGCTTTCTTTGATTAGCTTTGCACAATGCACAATGCTAGTGATTTATTCCAAAGGGGAGTAAATCTTACACCCTAGTCCCAAAAGCTTACACATCACTTTTTCCTCTATTAATAGTATATTTAGCTTTGCATAGTAAACAATGCTAGCTAGTGGTACATATATAGGGATGTTAACCGGTCGGATTGGGGGTGAATTTTTAAAAATTCGAATTCGAACCAGACTCCAAACCTGAAATCCAAACCCGAACTCGACAGATTTTAAAAAATTCATATCCAAACCCAAACCCAACCAAAAATCTGAAATCCCAACTCGAATCCAAAAATCCAAACCCGAAGCAATTATTTATCTTTTCAATATTTCAAAATATGCTTGTGCTATGTGTGGATTATTGAGTAACTCTTTCTATTGAAACTAATGCTGAAAAAAGAGTACATTGGGAAAGAGTACAAAGCCAAGTAAACCATTTTTCTTTGAGAAAAAAATAGCGTGCTACTTGTTTCATTCATTTGGCAAATAAATTTAGCTATATAGAGTGAGACAGTTAGGTCTCAGGAAAGAGAAAAACCAACTGAAAAAAAAGTCAAAATAAAGTAAAATGAAAAGAAAAGTAAAAGAAAAAAAGGAACAAAATATTCGTAAGCGTTATCCAGCTAGCTCTACAAAACTCAACCCACTCCTTTGCCAGCACTACTCTAATACGCTATGCAATTAAAATAGTATCAATAGATAGATTTCTGAAAATAATATTATTAATTTCTTTCACGCTAGATGATGCACCGCGTTACCACCACCAACATCTGTGTCTTTAGAACGTCCATCTAAGTACCAATCCCTTGCACACCAAGTAAACCTTATTAGGAGCACTAGACAGATGCTAAATTGAAGTTTTCAAATTTCTCGGATTTGTAAATCAATTAATTTCTCGTAGAAAATGCTTTGTCAAAAAGTCAAATACAATTAAATTTGGATTAAAAAATATTAAACTAAAATGTAATATAAGATTAGATAGTAAAATCGAAAAACAACATACTTCAAATAAAATATGTACATTTTTAACCTAGCGTTTCACGTTGCATCAATCTCAACTTGGTTATATCAAGCTTGATTTAAGTCATTTAATAGCTCTTTTGATATAAAGTTTAAACTAACTGCTTACATTAATAAATTTATGGTTATATGAATAGTATAAAATATAATGAATTAAATCTGTAAGGATAAATAAAACATTCAAAATTTGAAGCTAAAAAGTCATTAACTAGTTCAAATTAAATAAATTAAAAGGTTATATAGTTAAACTATAAAAATAAGTTCTACTCAATGCAATACAAAAGTTAATAACATAATATCCAAGGTCCTAGCAAACAGATTGGAAGGAGCCAAAAAAATGAAATTATCTTCTTATTGCAATCAGTGTTTCTAAAAGGGAGATTGTTAGTAGACTCTTTTGTTACGGCCTCCTGACTTAATTGACTCGAGTTGCAAAGAAGAGGTTGAGGGGATCGGGGAAAAGTGGACTTTGAGAAGGCGTATCATAAAGGCAGCTGGATTTCTTATTCAAGATTATGGACTGGTAGAACTTATGTGACAAATGGCGTGGATAGGTAGGTAGAATAATGCTTATGTATTGTCAAGGTTTCAGTGCCAGTAAATGGAGAGGAATGGTGGACCAAACAAAAAAAAAAGCATGTGACATGGAGATCTGTTATCCTCTTTTCCTTTTTCATTGGTGGTAGATTGCCTTGTAAGAATGACGGAAAAGGCAGAGATTTGATCTAATCAAGGAGATAAGGATCTATAAAAGATAGCCTGGTGTTGCTCATTCAATATGCGAATGATATAATATTTTCCTGCAAGGTTAAAAAGAAATGTATAAGAAGCCTCAAATTTACGTGAACTATATTTGTGTGGGTATCTAGGGTAAGGATTAACAAAGATAAGGTACAGTTGTTTTATATAGGAACAAGTGAAAATAATGCAAAGAAGCTAGAAAAAATCCTTGGTAATTTGAAGTTGCGGGTGGGGTGGTGTGTTCCCAACTAAGTTTGGGATTGCCGTTGTCTAGCGAGACTCTGAAGAAGGAGGTTTGGATAGGGATTATTAATAAAATACAAAGAAGAATTGACAAGTGTCAAGCAAAGTTACTCTCATGAGGCCTGGAGGGGAAGGGGAGTGATAGGTGGACGTTAGTGAATGCGATTCTCACCAACTTTGCACTTTATTTTTCATTTGTTTACAAGGCACCAAAAGGAGTAATCAGACAGTATAGAGGTGCTACAAAGGGCTTTTTTCAAAAAAATGATCCTATAAGATAGCTTGGAGGTGATGTGTAAGAGCAGGAAAGAAGAAAGACTAAGGATGAAAGATCTGGCTGTTATAAAATGGTGGTGGAGATTTCTCACCAAACTAGGAGTAAGCTCATTCAAGTTTTATAATATAAACGAAGAAAATCTCTGATGGAAGGGAAGTCCTTTACACCTCCCTCACAATGGTAGAAAAATGTACTAAAACTTATGTACGTCTTCAAATGCAGTGTGAGCTATACTCTCTGCAGGACGGTATATTGATTTTTTGGTTTGACATGTGGTGTGGTGAAACCTTGCTACACACCTTACTGTCCGACGTAAGCTAACTAAAGTTACTACTAAGAAATGTGTTAGATGTCTCGAATTTTAGAATCACAAGGTTTCCTAACCTTAATATGTTTTCTATTAAGTTAAGTTTAGATTATACTTATTCCATTTGCTCATTTCGGGCAAATGGCGGGCAGGTTCATTTAAGCGGTCATCTCTTATCCCATTTGCTTCTAAAGAGCAAATGGCGGATGACATTTGCTTAACACAAGGGAGGGAATCATTTTTTCCCCTTAGTACAGGGGGTTGTTCACCTTTGCTTTTGCAATTTAGCTAAAATGAAAAAAAAAAAAAAAACTCAAGACTATCGTAAAGGCGAAAAGAGGTCCCTGGTCAAGTCCAATGGCTCAATCTAGGTGATAGCAGCAAACGGTTTTTCTATGCCTCCATTCATGCTAGGAGAGTCCATCATACTATCTATTCTCTTAGAGACGGGGGATACTACACATCATCTTTTTTATATTAAAAAATTACAGAGACATTCTTCTTTCGCACTGGCTAACAATTTTTTGAGGAGGTATAAGAAAGATAGATTGATCTTGTGGGGATTATTTGGGAGGGCTATATCTCTAATTTATCCTTATTTAATTGAAACTATTCCTAGTCTTAATGGATTTGTATTACTAGTCGTATTAGGATTTAGCCACTATTATAAATATACCCTTGTCACGCCCCGGGGTCCCTTTTTAGTTTAAAGCATAGCGGAAAAGCGTCTGAATTTTTTTTTTTTTTTGAAAACCTGACCCCAGAGTATGCCAGATCCGCCACAAATACAGGGAATCCACTGTTCACACGGACAGAGTCTCCACTGTATTTGCACGGTGTCGCACAAGTACAAGAGTTCGAACATTGTACAACCACAATAGATGAACATACAAATGACCAACAGATATATATTCATACACCATTCACCACAGATCCACATTTATACATTCGATATTTTAAACATCAATCCACATCTATCAGTTAAAATATTTCCAACCACAGAAACAGGTTTTGAAATACTAAGATGCAAAATCCACAGAAAACTTTTTGAAAACTGTTCCCTACACAGGAACTTTTATCTTTTTAAAACGCTACCACGAGAGGTAGAAAACCTTTTATTTTACAAAATTCAGAAATCCTTTTATTTTAACGTAATGAAATACTGAACCACATAAACCAACTAAACTGCTACAACAACAGCATATAATTAGAGGTAGGTAGACTAAACCGAAATAACCTGAGGGTTCGGAAGCCTCTATTCGACCGCTACGTATGCTAGTCTCGACTCAACCCTACGCGCCGGCATACCTGAAAAATACGGTGGGGAGGTGGAGAACATGTAAACATGTCTCCAGCTCCCTAGTGTACGCAGCCGAAGAGGCGAGGAGTACTCCCCGATCAGGAAGAGCTATACAACAATACGGAGGTCAGTGCGGTAATACACTAGTCACAACAACAATAAACGAAAGAGATATGTTAAGATAATAGCACGATAACCGAACATACAGTGCGAATAAATGAAAGAAAGTAGAACTAGACGAATAACGGGCTACGCTACTGTAAAGCTGAAAGTCGAAGCATTACATGAATATCTAACTATAAGTAATGAAAACTATAAAGTAAGAACTGTAATATGCATGCAGCGACTGCTACTATAGACATATGCATCAACGTGCGATAAACTCAAACAGTACCCAATCTCGTGTCCTATGGTCCGAAGACCTCAGGCCCATGCCACCCTGCTCAACCTGTAACCTTTTGACCCTCGCAATGAAGCCCCTGGGTCAAAGCATAGTAGCTGACCCTCGCAATGAAGGCCCCTTGGGCTCAGAAGCATTACCTCGCCAAAAACTCCTGGGCTCACGGGTTAGGCATCCAGACCACTTTTTCGGAAAAGACACACCCTCTTGGCGTGGATCAGACGCTGGGTGTTCGTGAAATTGCGTACTGTGTGGCGATCAATATAGTTAATGCTCAATAAGATTGCCATCGGCAATAGCCGACCATATCCAGCCCACTCGGGCACAACCGACCGGTTAGGCCACAGACACTGTCAGGCTACGTTATGTGCAAGATAGAGACTGTAGCAACTCGATCGCGAATAGGTCATAAAGTAAAGGATATGAAACTCGGACCAATCATGTCACAAGTATAGATATGAGCTGACCAATCATGTCAGAAGGATATAGGATATGAATGCGACTAATTCATGTCACAGAATATAGATATGACTCGGACGATCATGTCACAGGATTATGAATATGAACTCGGCCAATCATTTCACAGATTATCATATGCTGATGAAATCTACTCTACTCGCCTACACAAGATACTAAACATGGAAACAACCGAATGTAGAGTAAATATGGATAAATTATGGGTGCAAGGCTCAAGTATGTATATGACACAGATAGTAGTAAAGGGCAAAGGTAAAGAAACACATCACGAACGTGCACCAGCTGTACCGACGTCGGATCGATAGTACCCACATTACAACTGTCGGGCCTGTCTCGGTGACTGCAAAGAAGACGTCAACGCGACTAAAGAGGTCCACTGGGGTTTAGAGTCTAAACCCAAGCTAAGAAAACCCTAAAAGCATACCCACAAACGAGTCCCACGGAGATGCGTTCCCAATACCATTACCGTAACTCGCCGGAAAGTCCCGAAAATCGCACCGGGTGCTCCGCCGGGACCCACTAACTATCCGAAAGGCACGACTCATCCACGATCATTCGCGTACCTCAAACACCTTATTTAAGTGTGACATGGCAACAAACACAAGATACACAACCAAACAACTATTGGTGGATAATTGTTGGGATCGGTTTCCTGTGAGAGTTCAATTCGACACGGAACCAAGACCGTCGCTCACCTCGTCATTCTGAACTGCTCGAGAATGACGCGAGTGATCCAGCCAACAAGCCTTAGCGATACACAAAAGCTCACGATTTTATGCGTCCGAAATAATTCCGAACTCGAACCCCGTTCGTCGGCGCATTTTCGCCGAAAACGCATCACGGAAAATAATTTTCGATCTTGGCATCGTGGAATCATCAGAGGTTCACCCCATAATATTCAGTGCTGCAAGGCATGCTCAGCATTCGCAACATACTATAAATGTTTCATAAGGCCTCCCGAATTACCGAATCCATTATTTCATGCGATTTCGGCAGCTTTTATGGTCGCTCCACGCAAATAGGAGTCAATAAGCCAAACCGGTAGACACCTACAGACAGGTTCGCGCATGCCGCGAGGCGTGCTCACCTTTCGGAGCATTCCGGCCACTGTGGGAGGGCGCGCGACGAGCGCGCGAATTCAGTGAACTGCGCGCACAGCATGAAAAAATCTCTTATCTCGCTAGACCAGGGGTCTCACTGACCCCAAATTGACGTGAGGCACTGTGATCAGTATGACTGAAGGATTCACGGCTCCTTCCGGAGGCATCTGAACAGCCTCGGTCCCGGAAACAGCTCATCCAAACAAAAAAACTATCGCAAAAGGCTCAATCAAGCTTACGGAGCTAGGCCGAGGGCTCGGGGTGGCCGGCGGGACCGGAGCGGGCATGCGGCGGCCAGGGCGGTGGCGGAGGTCCCAGGGTGGCCGGAGCTGGCGTAAGCACGGCGACGGCGGATGGGCGCGGACGACGCCCAATGATGGCCCCTAGGCTCCAAACCCGAAGAGACCAACGGTTCGCTCGCCGACGGGAGCGTCGGCGGCGGCGGCTGCGACGACGGTGGAGCGAGTGCGGTCGACCATCCGGGACCTGTGCTCACGCGTTCGCGGCGGAGACGCGGCTAGGGCGGCGGTGCTGGAGACAAACCGAGCCCACACGGTTCAGGCACCGTGGCTGCCAAGAAGGTGAGCGGCGGGCCATGGCGGCGGCCAGAGGAAGTTGGAGGGACGGCGGACGTCGCGAGTGTGAGGACGGTCGCACCCGCGACGGTGGCGACGGCGATGTAGGAGGCGCTGCGGGCTCAAAGCTCCGGCCGCCACCAGGCTGGCGGGGTGTCGCAGAGAGCGAAGGCGCGGCCGCGACCTCGCGTGGCGCCGTCGCGATGACGCGCGGGAGGTTCGCCGGAGGATTCGGGGGTGCGGTGGCCCGATCTGGAGTGGCAGCGGCGCGCGGGGCCAGAGCCCACCGGGCTCGTCCTGGCTAAACGGGGTAGCAACCGATCTACCAGGCGGCACCGCGGCACGCATGGCGCGCGGCGGCGGGATGAATGCTGGAGAAGGTTCTCGGCTGGAGGGTGGAGTCCGCGACGTGGGATGGTGACCCCCCGAGCTCAAGACCAACGAATGATGTGGCTAGGTGGAGATGATGGTAGAGGAGAGGCCGATCCAGGTTTCCGGCGGCCTGGAAGCTCGCCGGCGGCCGGACTGCGCGCACATGCTAGGGCATGGACCTGCAGATGGCGTTAGGCACAGCTGGGAGACAGGGTCTGGCCAGATCTAAGGTTTCGTGCATAGAAACCCTAGATGCACATTGTATACTAAGTGCAATTTTGCACAAAAGTCCACCGAAGCTTGGTATTTCTTACCCAGTCCTGTTCATAGTGGACATCGCCGCTTATTACACACTCCACAAATCGATCTCGCGCAATACGGTAACATAAAATATTACGACTTTTGCGAATTTCCCGATTTTCCACTCTCGACCCCTTAGCGAACTTCATGCAATATCCGGCAATCCGTTCATCGGATTTCCGAACGGATTGCACCATCGCGTTCAGCACGACGAAGGCAATGAAACTACGATTTCGTTTCATCCGATTTACTTGCCGATTTGCGACCAAACCCATCTGCTCTCCAACTAATCCACAAATTACACATAGACCTATGTATAAACCCTAAAACCTATAATTCAAATTCAAATTTGAATTCCCTACCACCAGTAGGTACCAGAAACAACTCTCACCTAACCCCAGGTCACAAACGTAGAGCACGAGGAGTCTCATTATGCAAGAACAGCAAAGAGCGAAAACCCTCTTTTCGATAAAACCCCTTTTTCTTGAAAACCGTACCTCAGATCTGAAATCCGTCAGTGCCATTGGTTCCAGAATAGCTGAACTGATCAAAACGAGCTATTGGATCGCTATGAACGGAGTCCGATACGCGCCAGAAGCCTACTTCACGCATTGGCCTCTCCGAAAAACCGGAGTTACTATTTACTTAAGTGAAATTTAAAAGATCGCGTAACTTCTCCATTTGAGCTCATTTTCTCCTGAAACTTGACGAGTGCTTATGTAATTAAATTACACATATAAACATCGTCAACAGAGAGTTTAGTTGCACTGTAAAAATCTCAGTCCTTACAACCCTTTATTCTATTAACTTGGTGTGGCAATGAGAAAAAGTGTGGGTGTATTTTTGAAATTAGGGTTTTGCGAGAGATGTATATTTTGTACACCGCTTTGATTATAATAGAAGTTTATGCTCCGTCTTCGCTTGTGGATGTAAGCTAGTGGCCAAACCACATAAATATTATGACTTTATTTTTCTTCTTTCTTTCTCAGAACTCTTTGGTATTTTTGCACCCGACAAACTAGATCTTTTCCACTTTTACTCTAACAAACTGGTATCAGAACCGGATAGTTTGTTTGTGTGTTTAAGACATCGACGAAGTTGGAGATTGAGAGTTTGATCACTCCAGCAGTTTTACTCTACGACAAGTTGTCGTTCTGATGTAACAGAGGTTACAAAAGTTGTTATTGGAGATGAGAAGATAGACACTTTAGAGAACACTGCAGATTTGCTCATTAAGTTTTTTTTGGCGATCAAGTTCAAGTATTCCGTAAACTTGGATCGCATGTGCAGTAGCATTTCAGTAGCTTTTTTGGGGTCTTGGTGGAAAAGATAGAGAATTCAAGCCAATGTGCAGATTGTTAGATATCTCGAATTCTGGAACCACAAGGTTCTCGAATTCTAGAACCACAAGGTTTCCAAACCCTATTTTGTTTTGATTATTCTATTAAGTTTAGATTATGCCTTATCTAATTGAGATTATTCCTAGTCTTAGTGGATTTATATTCTTAATCGTATCAGAATTTAGTCACTATTATAAATATATTCTTTATTCCATTAATTTGGTACGGTAATGATAGAGAGTATGGATGTATTTTCGGGATTAGCTTCGCCCAGTGGATGTAGACCAATGACCGAACTACGTAATTTTCTTCTCTCTTTCTCGGATCTCTTTTGCATTTTTGCACCCGACAAACTAGATTTTTTCTGCTTTTATTCTAACAAAAATGTTATGCTGGTAATGGATGAACATGGAGAAAGATTTTAAGGGGGCGAGGATTGACTCAAAGGAGCATGGCAGGTGATTCAGGAACTCAAACTTAAGCTCGCGAATGACAGAATCGTAAATAGACCAGACGAGATTTTATGGTGCTGAAATATAGAGCACAAGTTTTCTATTACATCTGTGTAGATGATGCTTCGTAATGGGGGTGTTAGAGATGTTTTGTCACTTAAGATCTGGAGGTTGAAAATAGGATTGAGACCTTTACATGGGTAGTTTTCAAGAAAAGAACCCCCATAGTAGGCAATTTACTTAAGAGGATTGAATGGGGTGTGTGCTAGCAAATTTATATTTGTAATGGTGCTTGAAGAACAACAAGAATTTAAGATTAATCAAGATATCGATGTTCTAATTTTCTAGGAGAAGCAAATAGAAAGGGAAAAATCCTCAAATTATCTGAAAAACTTGCGCACTCTCGCGGCAATTTAGTGGGTGATCTGGCTGGAAAGCACTAGCATGATTTATAGGAAGCCTAGTTCAGACTCATTGATAGTCGTCTCGATGGATCAGAAGTCTTGTAAAACAATAGGGTAAATTTTGCTATCCTTGAGTGGCGCTCCTTTTTTATCTTATGCTTTTTTTTCGTCTTTGTTTACTCTTTTCTTTTCTGATCTTTTTTGTTTTTGTCTTTTTTCTTGGTTTTCGTCGGAAGCCTATTTGCCTCACTTCTACGGCTAAGTTTTTTTTTTTCCAATGAATAAATAGAGTAGCATGCTATCTTTGAAAAAAAAGAAAAAAAAAGAAAAGCTAGTTAATTAAAGCGAATTCTATATATTTTTACCATAAAAGTAACTTCTACACCAAAATAATTAGTAGGCCTTGAGCATACTTTAGTTTACACTTAAGGGCGTTCTTGGTTTCTCGAAAAATATTTCAAAAAATAATCATCTGATTGGACAATTATTTTTTAATCAGTTTTAATCTTAGAAAGGATAATTTTTTTTTGAAAATATATATTTTTTTTCAATTTTATGAAAAACAAATTTTTTATTTTTCAAACTATTAATCTAAAAAAAGTAAAAAAAAAAGTATTTTTCATAAATTATTTTAAAAATAATTTTTTTGCACTTTTCTAAAAAATAGTTAAAAATTTTCACCTTGACCTCCTGAAACAGTTTCTACCTACCACCAACAACTTAATTAATATATCTCCACATGAGTTACTACCAACCTTGTGGAGTAATTAAATGTGAGCCTTTATATTTAAATGGACACTAATAATAATTTATTTGCCGGGCCAACTTTATAAATCGGCTACGTACCTTTTCCCTGCTCTTTGTTCTTGCATCATCGTCTCCTAGCAAATGAACAAACACATAATTAATTTTGTTTCAAAAATAAATACTTCGATTCTTTTTTGAGTTGATAATTCCCAACCAACCATCGTTCCATCCTGTCCACGAAAAAGTCAAAAAATGTGACGATCACGTGGCGTGATGTGGTCCAAGCATTTTTTTGGAGATCCTAAGCCTTTTTTGTTGTCTACAGAATAATATTTGGGCTGCAGAAAAATTTTAGCTGGAAAACAATGGTATGCTGTTCGTGTCGTTTATTTTTTAAAATATTATCTATAATAGAAATAGTGTATAATGATATTTTTAAATATTAGTGTAAATAAAAAAAATATTATTGGCTAAATTATCAACATTTTTAAAAAGTGTTGCTGTATATGAGGTCGCAAGGTATACAGTAATAATTTAAGAGTGTCAGTGTAACCTAAGAAGAATGCTGTTAATTTACCAATGACTATTTAAGCATTTAGCAACCGCTGGAATCCTACCTCGTCGGCTGTGACGGCGGAGGAGGAGGAGAGCGAGGGGTTCTTCGTTTAGAGTTTCAGTGGATTAAGTGAGAGGAGAAGGGGAGATAGTGATTGGTTTTTTTTTTTTTTTTTCCTTTTCTGTTTGTAATCGGGCTGAATGGACTGGGTGGGGTAGGTTGAGTAGAGTAACCTTTTATTTTTGGTTGGATTGAATTTTATATTTAAACCTTAGTAGATTTTTTTAAAAAAATTTAATATAAATGAGACACTTACACAAAAGTATCCTAAAAATATGTCTCTAAAATCTAATTCTGCTGTAGTGAATTAAATTTAGCTAGAAATATAAAATAATTAGATTTTGAATTTAAAATCTCGAATATCAATTATTAAGCTTTTTACCACTTACGATAAGAACGATCAGTAATAATATTTACACAAATAAAAATGTCACATAACTCAGCAAGTACAGTAGCAACCCATGAATCCATGATACAACAACATGTCTCTGGCATTTCCCTTCACATGTTCACACCACTCATGATTCTCTGGTATTTATGTCCAACTACTACCCTTTCAAAATTGGCCCACAAAATTTAAGACCTTTGTCATGAACCACTGTCTTATAGCAGTGGTGGGAGCCTCTTGTTGGGATTGTAGGACCACAGGTTGAAACTAGGGCTGGCAAACGAGCGAGCCGGCTCGCGTTCGACTCGTGTTCGGCTCGATATTCGGCTCGCTCGAGCTCGACTTGAAATTAAATAAGCCGAGCTTGAACAAAATAAAAGGCTCGAAATTCATTTCAAGCCGAACTTGAATATTACTCGGCTCGTTCGAATTAGGCTCGAAAAGCTCGAAAAGCTCGAAAAAATATATATATATATATATATATATATAATTATGCTACTATACTATCAATAGTACCGAGCCCTTGGTACTATTAAGTTTTCGGCCGTTGGATGAAAAGATGTGCGGTTAGGATGATAGTGGTCCCCTAGGATTGAGTGGGTGGTTGTTTTAATAGTATAATCTAACGGATGGAAATGATCAAAGGGTAGATCTAACGGTAGAAAAATCAATAGTACCAAGGGCTTGGTACTATCGATAGTATAGTAGCCGGACTCATTATTTACAATCAACANACATTTCTTATAATTATTTTGTATTTTGAACTATTGGACATGTTGCATCAAATTGTAGGTAATGTTCTAAAAAAATTAAACTATTGATTATATAATGTCGAGAATTTCAATCGGCTCGTTTAGAGCTCGAGCTCAGCTCGACTCGAAATTAGGCTCGCTCGAGCTCGGCTCGAATTAATTTCAAGCCGAGCTTGAGCCTAGATTTAGGCTCGAAATTAATTTCAAGCCGAATTTGAGCTGACATAAGCTCGCTCGAGCTCGGCTCGTTTCCACCCCTAGTTGAAACCCTACAATCGATACATTTTTCTGGGCGCTTTGGTACAACCTACATGTTAGCTATTTATTCTGGGCTAAAATAGATACATTTTCCTGCCTCTTGATAATAAGTTCAAAAGATTAATAAGTTAAATTAGGCTAGCTCAATAAATTAAATAAGATTGCGGTTCATGATAAATCTAACGACAAAAAATTCAGCAATAGATTTAACGCTCAGGTGGATTGAGTCAAATCAAAATCCGTGAGCGTTGTAACTGAGCTCTTAAGTGCGATAAATGTGTTATTCCTATCAACAAGTACTTTCGGGATAACTGGTTAGCACTTAAAATTCAGAAGTGGTATCAGAGCTAATGGCGCAAGTGTGGGGGACTGTTGGCTATTTGTTATTGGCTAAAATAAGTCCAGTTTTCTAGAAAACTAATAAGTTGAGTGGGACTATAGTCTACGATAAAAACATTACGACAAGAATAAACCTAATATCCAAGTGAATTGAGTCAGGTCAAAATCCACGCGCGCTGTAGCTGGACCCTTAAATGCGATGGATGTGTCATTTCTATCATCACGTATTTTTAGAATAGTTGATTAATACTTTCAATCCACACTACAAACATCTTTAAATGGACATATAAATGCCGCCAACTTAGTTATTATCTTCAACACCAAATAATTAATAAAGGGCCTAGGTTCGAAAATCACATGTAAACCTAAATAAGAGCGTGACAGGTGCCTGTAAGCTGCTTCAAAGAAGAAACAAAAGGAAAACTATTAAGCAGTACTATTTGTCCTCGAACGATTTCTAAAATTAAAATTGTTGGTATGTTAGTTTTGCACACATTTTTTAATTTTACCACAAAATTTTGTAGAGCTCAAAAATCGATATACACTATTTATGCCTAGTTTAAATTTGATTAGACTAGTTTAAATTTAAATAAAGAATAATTTGCTCTATTATAACATATATTGGAATGTATCATATCAGATTTGGCTATATAGGTTACTTTAGTTTATTATATATATATTTTTTACACAATATTAATAAAAATCATACAAAGTATATGTTTATAGCTAACTTTAGTTTATTATTTATTATTGAACATAGTGTTTATTAGAATCATAAAATCAATGCCCATTGTGTAGTTTTAGTTTAGATTATATTGCATTACTTAGGTTTAATCAGAAAATAATTTGATTTAGCTTCAGATAGATTTAGATTTAGAATATATCAGATTAAATTAATTATAAAGCATAATTTATTTTAAAATTAATGCCCCGTGCATGTGTAGTTTTAGTTTAATTTAATTTTGTGTTAAATATACTAAAATATTATATTATTGCATTAGATTACATCTCACTTTAGTGTTATTTTTTTAGTAAATTATACTGGATATGATTTTTAATGTTTTATAATAATGACTCTATATTGGATTTGATCACCAATTGACAAAAATCTGAATATGGGAATATTACTTTCATATACGTAACCTATATTTATAAATGAAACTAAATTACGAGATTGAAGCAACATAAAGTGTTTTATACATATTCCTTTTTTTTAAGAGAGAGAAATAAAACATACTATCTGTTTCACTTATTTTTTAAAAAATAAATTTAACTGAAAATATAAAGTAATTAATCTTCAAATTTAAAATCTCAAATACCGAGCACATGTTTATACCTTTTTTTAGAATAATAATATTTTAATCACCATTCAGAAAGCTGAATAGCAAAATTAGCACGACTCTTTTTAAAAATATGGTTGATAAGAGAGTAAGAATGGCAAAATTATCTTACAAAAAAGTAGACCATATCAGTAAGGATTAAGGAACAATCCAAAGAATATTCTAAACTCGAGTAAACTGCACCATCAGTCCCCCAACTTTCGATTGCATTTTTTTTGGTCCTCAAACATTTAATTTCGATATTAAAAGTGGTAAATTCTTAAAAAGATTTCATTTTAGTCCTTATATTTATTTACCACGGTAGTAAACTATATATTCATGCAATATATATATATATATATATATATATATATATATATTTATATATTTATTTATTTATTTATCGATCTTTCATTCCATTACATATTTCAACTCTATTGTTTATTGAGTAATATTTATTTTTCTATTTAGAAGTTGGACAACTAAATTAAAAGTATTGGCTACATAAATAATCAGCAAAATTTGTGGCGTTAAAAATTTAAAGACTTAAATAGAATGCTCTCGCGAGTTTAGGATTTTAAATATCGAAATTGAAAAACTGGGTTTCCAAATGAAATTTAGTTACATTTCAGGGACTAGTGGCACAATTTACCCTTCTACATTCCTAAAGGGCTCTAGCAAGTCATTGAAATTGCAAGTTAGTAGGTGTACTAATTTTTGCATCTTAATACCGAAAAATAAACAAGAAAAATCTCAAGAATAAATAAATACTAGTGGAGTGTGAAATAGTTGTAAAAAAATAAGTAAACTTCTTTTTAACACAGAGTATCTTAACAAGATTAATAATTTTAATATATGATTTGACAAGTTTAGATCAAAGTAATTTTATTGATGATTTTATTTTTAAAGTTTAGGAGAAACCTCAATTAGACTCCTTGGGGTTTAATGCATGTTTAATTTGTTGACATGTAGTTTAAAAAATATTGATTGGCCAAATCTGGCATTAATTATGATAGCAAAGTAATAAAATAGTAAAAAATATATAAATTTATCTCAGCTATTACTGATTTTTATGTGACTATTTGGCTTTTAAAATTTTTCATTTTACGTGCTAATCCTTTAACTGATTTGGTTTGAGCCCGTTAATAATCGATTAACTTCAAAATTTAAATACATTATTTATTTTTACGAGTTTAATTAATATATTTTATATAATTAACGTAACTATAAATATATTTAAAGTTAACAATTAACTTAAATTTTGTATGAAAAGAGCCATCATATTATCCAAATCAAAAAAATCAAAGATTAAATACTAAAATGAAAATTTTAAAAGATTCAATAATCAAATAAAACTAATATATAGTTCAGATATGTTTTGTGTAATTTTACCTAAAGTACAATCAACTAGAATTTTATAATCATGTGACTTATAAATTATAATAATATTTTAAAAATAAAACCTAAAAAGAAAATAATGTAATAACATCTTTCAAATAGTAGAATTATTTTCTAAATTTTACAAATATATTTTAGATAAAATTAAATCTTTCATGTAATTGATAATAGATAATAGGTGTTTGGGGGAAAAGAAAAAAGAAAACTCCAGTTAAAACAAAAACCAATAAATAATAAATATCTCCAAGAGCTAAGATTCTCTTGACTTGTGATGATGTATAAAAATATATATTATATTTAGAAAAAACTTCAAAATCCTACTAATGTGATTTCACACTATTTCACCGGTTTTATTTTTCTTTCTTTATTATCCCCTTCACTTTATGTTTTTTGTTATATCAGCGACAAAGTTAAAAACTAAAAAATACTAAAGTAAATATTCGATAAATCATAAATAGAATATCTGATTTTTTTTGTATATAATTTAATAAAAAATTGACAGAAAAGAAAAAAAAATTTACGTCATACTAAATTGATATACTTTAAATTATAAAATACTAAAGTGAGAACATACGAAACTATAGGGGTGGTATTTTAAGTTTTCCCTTATATGTTATATACACATACACAATATGTTGCTTCTTATCTCCCATCTCTTCCCCGCCCCAAAAAGACTAAATTCAACTTCGTCTTCTTCCTCCTCTTCTCCTCTCCCATGAATTGTTAATCCATGAGGCCTCTCCCTCTCAAACTCCTCTCTCTCCTCTCTCTCCTCCTCTTCCTCCTCGTCCTCGTCTCTTATCCCTCGCCTCTCGCCCTAATTCGCTCCTCCGCGCCTCCCAAACTGCCCTTCCGCTCCTCCGACCTCCTCCCGCTCCTTCCATGGCGCCTCGCGCGGCCGATCCTCGGATCCCTCCGCAGCGCCATCGACCTCCTCCCCGCCTTCGTCGGCGCCGCCTCCTCCCCCGGCGACTCCGTCGAGTGGAAGGGCGCGTGCTTCTACGAGAACAGGGCGTGGTTGGAGTACCACAACGAGAGCGGATCCCCATTCGGGGGCGGCACACTCCATATCAAGGTTAGGTTGGGGATTTGGGTAGTTTTGCATTGTGGGTCTAGGCAAAACCCCACCTTTTGGAGTTCTTTTTTAAAAGATTATTGATTCAAATTTGGACCTCTTTAGGGTTTTGAGTGATTTAATTTGGTAACTAATTGGATTATTAGATTTTTCTAGCATAAAATAGGGTAAGGAGAGCTAATAATGTGTTTCTTTTTGACTTTCTCTAATTTCTGTAGTAGTGAGCATGCATAAACAATTATTCTGTCCCTGTTTGTAAGATAGAATGGAAATGAGGATGTATTCCGTGGAGAAATGAGGCTTATTGACAATTTGAGTTCTACTTAGTTATGCAACCGAAATGCTTTTGTTGTTGTTCAGTTGACCATACATAAATATTGCTTCAATCAATAATGTGGTAATTTTTCTTATTTATGCAGACAAGCAATGCTCATAGTTGGACATGCATGGATCTTTATGTCTTTGCAACTCCGTACCGCGTGACATGGGATTACTACTTTCTGTCGCGAGAACATACCCTTGATTTCAAAGAGTGGGAGGGGGAAGCTGAGTATGAATATGTAAGTTGCTAGAGTAATTCTTATGGATTAGCTTAGCCAAGGATTTAAGTGCCCATAAATCACGGGCCGTATCTACCGTGCCGTATCGTGCCGACAAGATATTGGCATAATATAGCCCCTGTGCCGGTGGCACAGCTCAAAACGCTCTATTCTTTGAATTAGTAAGTAATTTTCTCAATAAAGTTCAAAAGTTTTGATAAAAATACATAATAAACAGTTAGAATATTTTGTTGCTAAAGAAAATAAATATTTTATGCTATTATGTGTCGGCATACATGAATTTTTGTGACCGGCACGCATCGGCACGGTGCATGCTTGGCTCGGCCCAACACGCACCGTGCCGTACTATGTGTCGACAAGTTTTCAGCATGACCCTATGCTACGGCATTTAAATCCTTGAGCTTAGCTGCTTCGAAGGTAGTAAGGACTAGCCTCCAGAAATGAGCTTTGGGGCCCTACAAGTAGGACTCTAATCGGAAGGTTCTGCTTTTACTATAGCAAGAAACTGCTGGGGAGAGTTTGAAAAAGCAATTAGTGCTTCTTCGAACAACTATACTCGAGCAACACTTCGGAAGAAGCTTCAGCCAATTCATACAGGCACTAGAATGCATTCCATTTGATGTCTGCTTATGTATTGCATTTTCTCTATTCGCAGAGTGAAAGGCGTATCTACCTAGGCCTTGTTTGGCCCAAATGTAGCTCCCTCGAAGAACAAGTAGATTTTTTTTAATAATTAAAATCTCTTTTAGAGTTTCCTGCTGCAGTGGAACTTCTGCTTTTGGGCTCTAAAAGATTGTTTTACTATAGCAAAATTTACAATATATATGTTGGCCTAACGCCTTGTTTTTGAAGCTTCTACTCGCTAGAGTGGAGTTGTTCAAGAAGCCATGTTAAACAGGCTCTAAGATGCATGGTTCTCGTTAAATATGCTCCTCTTTTTCATTTCAATATCAGGTAAAACATAATGGAGTATCGATCTTCCTCATGCCATCTGGGATGATCGGCACCCTACGTGCTCTGGTGGACATTTTCCCTTTGTTTACAAATACTCAATGGGGTGAAAATAAGAATCTTGCTTTCCTTAAAAAACATATGGGGGCGACATTTGAGGAAAGACCGCAACCATGGGTTTCAGAGATAAATGCCGACGATCTTCACTCTGGGGACTTTTTAGCTCTATCGAAAATTCGTGGGCGGTGGGGTGGTTTTGAAACCCTAGAGAAGTGGGTCACTGGAGCTTATGCTGGGCACACTGCTGTTTGCCTTAGGGATGCTGAAGGAAAGCTTTGGGTCGCAGAGTCTGGCCATGAGAATGAGAAGGTTAGATATTGTCATATATGCAGTTAACTATATATTTTTTTTAATGTATGTTTTAGCAATATGCATATTTAATTTCTGTTTTCTGGTTCTATTATCTTCTAACCTCTTTAAATTGTATGCTGATCAACCAACATACTCTTTTTTGGTGATGGAGAAGTTCTTGAAATTCGAGTATTTTTATCATGGTAGAGGAATGGACTGTAGAAGAATTTCCAAGATTGATGAATATGCTATGTAGAAGTACTTGTTTGTGGCCGTTATATGTATTGATCTTAAGTGACAAATTTCTTGTAATTTTATTTTTATATGTACAACTAGCCCACTTAAGCTAGTATGCTAATCTCTTTTATGAAACTAATCTAGTTTAGATACACGTTGATTGTGTAATTTCATCAATTGTTGCCATTTCTTGAACTTATTCATGATAGCAAGTTATTCAAGCCGACTGCTCTATTTGGACTTATCAATACTATTATACTGTGCCTACAAAGGAAAAGATGTGCTGTATTAGAAGCGGCGATATCACGTAATATTGGAATTAACAGTATTGATTATGATTTAATGATGCCTGAACATCCAATGCTTGAAGCTACATGCTTCAGTTATGTGATAATGTCTTGTTAGGGTTTTTTAATATATATCGTGTCTATTCAAATATTATGCATTAAAAGTGAATTTAATAGAAAACTTAAGTTGCGGAGTCATCTGATTCATGGGGAAATGTGTTTTATAATGGAAAGTTTTTGAAGGGGCATTATTTTAATATAAAATCATTCTAGAGTACAGTGCATGCATCCGCATATGCACTTGCATATGTGACTGTGGTCACTTGACTGCTCTGCAGCAACTACATCCGCATATAGCGCAGGTGCTATATAATGAATATGTATATAAGATGCATCTTGTACTGCATTTTAAGTAAATATAAGTAGATTTAGCGTGATATGACTATTATTAGGTGTTCAAACACTATTTAAATCAATATAAATAAAATTTTGGATTTATGTTGATTATTGTATATTTTATACTTGGAATATTCTTCTTAAATAAATTATTTGAAACTTTGACATGTATGTCAGAATGTTAGACAATCTACTTAAGAAAGTTATCAAGATATGTAAATTTTGTTTATTCTTTTTATTATTCCATGTTTTCTTTTTGTTTATCAGATATTCTACCATTTTCATCATATTCATTTTATTTATTATATCATCTTTACATGAATTACACGTTCACTCGCATATATATCTTCCTGCCATAGATGTGCAATGCGATAAGAAAATAAGACTTTGAATGGTACATAGGAATTTTAGATTTTGCAGCGATATATAAGTGGAAGAATTGCACGGGTGCATATGTAAATATCTCTATCTTGTTATGTATGTTAGTTATTCTGGTGATAGGAATCCTAAATTATGCTATACTTTTGCAGGGAGAAGATGTTATTGCAATTCTGCCTTGGGAGGAGTGGTGGGACTTTGAGGTGAACAAAGATGACTCAAACCCTCATATCGCGTTGCTTCCTCTGCATCCTGATATGCGGGCCAAATTCAACGAAACTGCCGCTTGGGAGTATGCAAATAGCATGTCAGGGTTGCCTTACGGCTATCATAATATGATCTTTAGTTGGATTGATACCATAAGTGGGAACTACCCACCACCCTTAGATGCACATGTGGTATGATGTTATCTTCTATACCTTTCTTTTGTTTCATTGCTTACATTTGAAGCTATGTTCTTGAATCTTAAAATGTACTGCCTGCTTCTGTTGCTTGGCTCCTTTAGTAGCTTTTCTACTTTGACAAGTAGAAGTGAGATGTTTGGCAAACAGAAACTTTGAGGCTTTTGCTACGCTTGGAAGATGACTTAACTTTCAAAGCAGAGGCTCCAATGGAACTTTTGCTTCTGTCGTACTGGAAGTTGTCAGGGGGATTTTAATGAAGCTGTTGGTGCTTCTCCAAATAGATCTACTCAAATAGTACTTTTAAAGAATCTCTAGTTGTGCCAAACAGACCCTATATGTTATATCTTCTGAGGTTGAAATTCTCAATCTTTTCCTGTTGTTAATAACCCTTTGATTTCTACAAATCATTAAATTGAAATTTCTAATCAATTGACATTGCTGATAAAATAAATTTGAAGTTCTTGTTTGGAAATATTTTCATTTCTTTTAGAGTTCTCAGGATAAGAGTACTACTATTATAATTATATCAAATAATATGTTATTTATAGTTCTCATTGTGTGGTTTAGGTTGCCTCTTTTATGACCATGTGGACTAAGCTCCAGCCAGCTTATGCTGGTAATATGTGGAATGAAGCCCTGAACAAACGACTTGGAACTGAGGTTTGACTGTTTCTATTTGCAGTTTATTTTCTGTTTAAAGAATCTCTAGCAAAGTGCATGTTGCACATAAATATAGGACCAAAATTTTATTTTGGAAAACATAAGTTATGTTGAAAGGACCCATGATATATAAAGTAAAGCTGCAATAAAATATTCATTACAAGCAAATATAGCTAGAAAATTCATGATTTTGGTATTCAAATTTTTGTTATATTAAATAGCTCTATTAATTGTCAGTCATCAATATTTTCAATTTTATTTTTAAAAAGTGATTAAACTATTTAATTCGCTTTAATCATTGATGAATTTGATAAAATCCCTAATTTATTTGATTAAAATTTTATTCATTAAAGAAAAAATCCCCAAAGTTAAGGAAGTGCCAAGAAAAGAGAAAAAGTTTGAAGGGGCAGTTTTAAAATCACCTATACGGGTTCTCCATATGTTTTTACCTAAATCATACCAACTTAGTTCCTAATTCTAAATTCTAAATAAAGAACTCCACAAATAAGATATGAAGTGTATCTTCTCAAGTCCAGCAGTATTTGGTTATACATAAAAGAGGTCCTACTATATGTTTTCTTACTGATAATGGATCATTTTATAACACTAACAGAGTCCTACATTTTGATATGACATGATGATTACCTTTTTGAAATTCATAATTGAAGTCTGCTTTTGTAATTTTCTAGAATGAAACGGGTTATAATAATATTAGTTTATATAACCTACTCTTTTTTCTGTTTGGTGGAACTTGTACATTATGTCTTTTTTGAGGAAAATTTTGATAATACGGTTTATTTTATAATGGTAGCGGAGGTCTATTTTGTTACAAAATTTGTATTAGCGACCATACCTACTCTTTTTTCTGTCTGGTGGAACTTGTACATTGTCTTTTTTGAGGAAAATTTTGATAATACGGTTTATTTTATAATGGAAGTGGAGGTCTATTTTATAATGGCAGTGGAGGTCTATTTTGCTACAAAATTTGTATTAGCGACCATATCCGATAACCTAGACATTTTTGTTTTACTTGAAGTAGAGAATGCCAATTTCAGAACTACTACCGAGTATTTCTGTACTTTGATTTCTATATCATAAGATCTTTCATACTTGTTTCACCGTTAGTCTACTGATTATAACACCATGCACTGAATATGCTGTAATTTTAAGATTTGTCTAAATGAATATCTTGCAGGGTCTTGATCTAGCTGAAATCATGGTTGAATCAGAAAAGCAAGGGATATCATTTGAGAAGTTGCTGACTATCCCTGAACAGGATGATTGGGTTTACATCGATGGAAAATCGACATCTTGTGTCGTGTTCATTCTTGGAATGTACAAGGAGGCTGGACTTTTTGAACCATATTCCAGTTCCATACAAGTCAGTGAATTCACTGTAAGTTAACAAATTCCCTTCTTACTTTTTTTCTAATTTTGACATCTAATATATGTATGGCTACAGTTGATCCTTTTATGATGGACGATAAATTTTGAATTTGCCCTTGAATGTTGTAATTACTTTGTCTGATCTAATTTATGCAACCATTTCCTGAACAGTGGGACAAATTTGAGTCTAGTTATGTTATTTTTTAGATATATTAATCTACTTTTAATTGAATATGTATTTTATTTTATTTTGTAAAATTTTAAATGGATTTTGTAATAATTTTATTTGTTGTTCGAACAGTCGAAAATTAAGATTGTGACTTGATACCATTTCCTTATGGTTTATCAATGACTTATTATCTAGATGCATTATGGACGTAGGGTACAATGCCCTCTACTTATATTGTGATTTCGTCTCTAAACTTTTTCCTCGAACACTAATGTATCTTATGTGATTTTATTCGGAATTGGTATGTTTCTTTCAAGATCTTCTATGGCTGTGATTATTTGTGAACGTGCTCTAGTTTGATGTTAGATCCTTGACATGTTTGATCCTTTTGCAGATAAAAGATGCATACTCTCTCAACTTTTTCGAAGACAACACAACCCGCTTGCCTGAATGGTGCAACAAAGACGATACTGTGAAGCTCCCCTTTTGTCAAATTAAGGGAAGGTATCGGATGGAATTTCCAGACTACAATATAATGCAGCCATACCCTCACATGAATGAAAAGTGCCCCTCCCTACCGCCAAATTATGTGAGATCTAACTATTGCTGAAACTGCTACTCTTCGGAAACCTATCTACTACTTTCTTAGTAAAATTGCAGGGACCTCCCTACAAATATTGTGAATCTCATTTTGCCTCCTGAAATATCAATATCAACTCATATTACCTCCTTATATTACAATATGTCATTTCAGCGTTCTGTTAAGTGAGATCTATCACGTTGCTTATAAGTCAGTGCGGTAAAATATTGGGTTTTCAAAATTCAGGGGCACTATATTAAAATCACAATGGTTGTAGGGGAGTTTCCTTTACTAGAGGTATATCCATTCTTCAGATAGTTGTATATAATGTATGAGATAGGCAGAGAGCTAGTCCATTGCTGTAGGGCGCAAGTATTGTATAAATAAGTTTGGGTGCCAAAGTAGGACTGAACTACCTGTAAATTGTTGAAAACTATATATATATATATATATATATATATATATATGAATTAACGAATACGTATTTTAAGTTGTATTTCTGTTGGTTAGTAAACTGCTTATATCAGTGCTCCTTCCTAGTTATAAGCTTGACTCATTTGTATGTTGTTGATCTTTATGTGGTTGTGCTATTTCTTTGATTCTGAAATGTGTTGAGTGGCCCTTAATCTCATGTTTGCTGGATTATTTGCTCATCCTGTTAGTTCTACAACTTTATTTCTGTAGGATGTTCAATACCAAATAATTGTACATATCCTATTATCTGCTAATTCTAATCCCTGCCTGGTGCTGTATATGATTCTGTAATTTGTTGGCTCCATGCTATTATTGCAATTTTCTAAATGCATTTAAATAGAAATTCCCGACCCCTTCTTTTCACCGAGGGAGTGTTTGTCTCAGTAAATTGCAATTTGGCCATATGTCAAGTGACTAGAAATGTTAGTCTTGCCGTCCATCATGAAGATGTTAGTCTTTTGCCATCCATCATGGGGTTTAAATTCTTGAGAGCAAATTTTCTTTGAAATTGATCTGTAGCCATATTTTGTTTAAAAAAAAACAGAGAGAGAGAAAATCTAGTCTACAGTTGGAAGGTGAATCTTTTTGGCATTATGTTAGTTGATAGCAAGACTAACATTTTTATTCTCACCAAATTTGATTTTCAATCGATTTACAATTACGTCAATCCAAATGCCTTCTAAATTGCTTTGGCTCTCTCTCTTTTTGGTGGACTTAAAATTTTCCGGCCTGTAAAATTTTTCGGTTATAAATCAAATAGCCTTCATAGTGCTACAATTTTATGCTTCTTGTTGTATCTTCTTTGCCAGTCTGTACATATTACATTTCTAGGGTGAGGATTTTGTGAGATGTGGTATCTGACTGGAACAAGTGCTCTGTTCCTGAAGTTTCTGCTCAGTATATGATGAATGAACATTCTGGTGTTTTCTACTGTGCTGAAAAGCTAAAATGAGTGTGTGTGTGTTTTTTTTTTTTTTTTTTTTTTTTTTTCAACTTATGGTGGGGAGTTGTTGGAGAAAATTTAAAATGAAAAAAGAAGCCTACTAGTGCATCTTTGAGGGAGTTAATATTTTTTATAATTTTATGCACAAGAGTTTGGTGCATACCTGGTTATCTTTGTAGTGTGATAACTTATGTGAAATTTTTACTCACGGCTGTAGAGGATCATGCCTCAGTTGTCAATCAAAACCATAATAAAGGGCAAGTACTCGTAAATGATCCTTACCAAAGATTTGGAAATAGTGGTGTTTATGCAAGTTTGATCCTACCAATGATAAGATCATCTTTATAACAACTTTTCAAATATGGCTTTTGAAATAGCTTCTCTACTCAATAAAAGGATGCCATGAATTGAAGTGTTCAAGATTCTTGCTAGCGTGGGAAGCTGAATTTAACTTGTGAATATTCAAAACAAAAGAGAATTCAATTCTCCTTGTCATATATTGTGAGGTCAAGGTAAAATTACTGGGAAAATTTACTTCGGAAGTTAGCAAAATCTTCTTTCAACAATTCTACTGAATTAACACTCCCGCAGAAGCTCCAGTGGACCTTGAAGAGATAACTCGTTGTTACCCTTGCTAGATTTAGATTTTGACATTTTTTACACCTAATATTATGGCAAATTATCATGTATATAAGTCCAAAATTCAGAGCTGATGAAAAATAGTTCAGAACAGATTCAGCTTATCAGAATCAACATAAACAGAACATGTGCTTATCCAGCATAGGGAGCTCATCCAGCGACATTAAATAAATATGACGATTCAGCCCACTGCAGCATTTTCTTTTATTACTACGTAAATACTGATAGGTCGAGTTAATACTCGACGATGCTATGTGAGGCCCGTAAAAGGCGGTAGAGAGTGCAGTTCGGTGCGATGTAGAACACGTCGCTGGTGTTGAGTTGGGCGTCAGGCCGGAGCACCAGGCGTGGGTTCTTGAACACCCGGGGATCCGCGACAGAGTGCCTCGGATTCCGTGCAATCACCTACGCCGCCGCCATGGGACGGCGGTGGACCTCTACAAAGCCACCCGGGTGTACCAACTTGAGGACACCGCACTCGCGCCCCGCGACGCCCATAATGCTGGTATAAAGGTGTGGTTATGCACTCCCCCACCCCCTCAAAGACTCCTCAATACTGAGCTCAAGAAGCAATGAGGAGTGGAGTGCATGGAGGGGCCAAACCTAGCTACTGGCCTTTTTATAGCCAATTGTGTAGATTAATTATATCAAGGGTGTGTTAAATGAGTCATAGAAAAGGAATGATTTTGATTTGCTTTGATTTCATCCAGTTCATTGTTTTTCTTGTAGATTATTATGGCATTTAATTCCTATTATTATTTTTTCTTTTTGCTTTTGTTTTTTCCTTACACCCCAAGATTCTATTTTTGGGCCTTATTGGTGAAATCCTGATTTTTTTTCTTTTTTCTTTTTAAATTTATTGAGTGGACAACCGCTTCTTATCTAAGTTTTCTTTTTTTTCTTTTTTTCTTTTTTTTGAGCGATAGATAGCATACTACCAGCTTCGTTTATTTCATTTAGAAATAAACTTAGCTGAAAATGTGAATCAACTAGGATTCGAACTTGGGTCTCGGATACCAACCATCAAGTCCTTTGCCACTTGCTCTAGGGACGATCAGTTATCTGAGTTTTCTTGAAGTGTATTGTTATTGCTCGATGTTTCAATTGGTTATGTTGAAAGAATCCTACATAACCTAGATTCCATCAATATTTTTGTCTTTCTTGTAGGTAATGGGATTCTATTTCCAATTAGATTGTATATTCTTGTTGGGATGTGAAATGTAAATATTGTACTTATTTTTATATACATGTACTTTTGAATACCGTTTAGTTGTCTATAAGTAACCCAATGAAAATTTATTAGTAATTTTTTATGGGCTTTTACTTATTTACTCCTAACTATTATCGAAATTTTCAGAAATTATGAAAATCAATAAACATATTTTGGTTAACCAGCTCTATATATATATTAGATATTTTTAAAATTTTAAAAGATATATTCGATATTATCCCCTGCTTTTTTTAATTATTGGTTTTTTGTTCTTGAAATACCAGTTTCGCTCTATTCCTTTTGAAATCCTCATAATTATTATTTTAAATGATGATTCCTTTTTCTAGGAAAGCAGTTTTATCATATTACCCACGAAATTTCTTAGAGCCCGTACAAATATTTTTGTGTACTTCCTATCAACTAATTATTGTTGGAGAATATGAATAAAAATCAAGTAAATTATAATTTTGAGGTGTATAAATTCACTTTTTTAAAGTGATATTTGTCCCCACTCATGTATGCTGTCGTGTTACTAGTAAATCACCTCTAGGATACAACAAGACCGCCGAAGGACTGCAAACAATACTTTTGAAGATTTTTCCCGCGCCCCAGCCCACCTCGCGCCCCGCCCGCCCCGTGTCCCCGCGCCCACGCCCGCCCGCCCCGCGCCCCTGCCCACCTCCCGCCACGTGGCGCGACAGGGAACCTCTGGTTCCCAATTCATAAGTTTATAAATAAACTAGTTAAGGGACCACGCGATGCTGCGGATAGTTATTTGAAAATTCAATCTCAAAAATTAGTTATAAAAATCAATTTCAGAACAATTATGAAATCTAATGAACAAATTACGAAACAATTTTAAATAAATGGAGCTATCATTCCTAATATAAAAAATATAAGGAGCTCTCTCAATAATAAACTATTTTGAAATAGTTCTTCAACTTTATTAAATATTTTCTCATCTTGTTCTCTTTTGTTTGCTTTGATATTACTAATTTTGTAAGGCTATCTATCATATTTCTAATCTTTTGAGGGTACGAATGAAATTACCCTATACTAATTATTCCAAACATGACCACGTGTCTAAGGGATTGAAAAATAATAAATGGTGCAATAAGTACAAAAAAAATTTTTAGTAGGCATAGTAGTCCCCCATTAGTTAGTGAAATAATTTTTAGTAGCTATCGTGGTCCCCCAATAGTTAGTGAAATGAAAAGAGAAATTTTTATTTGTGATTCTCGCAATTAACTTTCGTCAAATATAAAATTAACTTAAACTCCATAATTTTTTTTTTATTTTTTAATATACAATTTATATCTTAATGCTCAATTTATAAAATTAATATTTATATTTAATACCAACAATCTAAATTATTTAATAATTATTTATATATTTTATATTTTATAATAAAAAAAAACAAAGTAGATTGAAATTTAAGAGAGAAAAAAAAAAT
>NC_033624.1:4985390-4998835 GCF_001540865.1 Ananas comosus
TTTAAGAATTTGATTTGTTAAGAATATAATATACTAATTATCATAGTTTAATAAATAAATTATTATTTAAAGGGGAGAATAAAGAACAAGAGTTGCTATTCCATAAGGTAGAAAGAATAGTAGTTCTCTTCTCTTAACGGGTTATTCTAGAATAACCCGTTAAGAGAGGAATAACCATTTTTAGCTTGTTTGGTAGAATAAGGGGGATAAACTCCTTTATTCCATGTTTATCCCCTCATCAAACGGTACACGCGGCGCCCATCCGCACCCTCAAAAAAAAAAAAATGGTGGGCTCGGATTTTAGGATGAGAGAGAAAGAGAGGGGGAAGGGGGGGTGCGGATGGGCGCAAACAAATTGTTTGGGCACGGTGCCCATGCCCAAACAAATTGTTTAGGCACGGTGCCCATAAAATTTGTCCATTTGGAGCGGGGGCGCCCTCGCGAGTGTCCGTGCCCGCCCTCGCCCCGCGNCCGTGCCCAAACAAATTGTTTAGGCACGGTGCCCATAAAATTTGTCCATTTGGAGCGGGGGCGCCCTCGCGAGTGTCCGTGCCCGCCCTCGCCCCGCGCACGCGCCACGCGCACGCCCCCGCCCCCGCTCGCGCCCACGCTTCCGCCCTCGCGCCACGTATGCAGTTATTGAGGAATAATATAGATTTACTAGTTCAGGGACCCGCGCGATGCTGCGTGCAGTTATTTTAAAATTTAATTTTGAAAATTAGTTATAAAAATTAATTTCAGAATTTAAATGGTGCAATAAGTATATCAAAAAATTTTAGTAGGCATNTAAAGCTGCATTGATTTGATTGTCGTATTGCAAATTATTGATTTGCAATTAACTTCAATATAATCAGAATTTTCAGATCAAATTATTGAACTATGTAATGTCGCCCCAAATAAATGAGGATAGATGCTTATAGTCCAGATTACTGAAATTCAGAAAAGTTAACTGGTTTAGTTGCTTAGAAGTAACGCACCATTTATCTTTCTACTCACCTTTTTCGGCTGAAACCCGAACCATCGGATTGAAATCTTTTAGAGACTCACAGCAGACGTCTGCTAGCGATCTGCCACCGTTTATGTTCTCAGGAAGAATAAGAAAGTTCGCATTACAAGCATCCTCTGTAACAGGACGAGGATCCACCAATGTCAAACTCCCAACTCCTGCCAGAACAATGTTCTTGCAAAGCTACAACAGAAGAAGGAAACAAATAAGCCACTTTTGAAGAATGCTTCCTACTAAATTTAGATCAGCGACATTCCATTTTGGCATCAAATCAGACTATTTATAACTTATTACTAGATCTCAATTAGTAGCATAATAAATAAAATTGCTGCCAAATGGTAGAACACATATATTTTGATCAACAAGGAAAGAAAAAAGAAAGAAGAAAAAGCAATTAGCTAATGGATAAAATCTCAACCAAGCAAATCAAACATTTGTGCCTGTTTGCTTGGGTTGTAGTAGAACAGCGTCTCTACTGTTTGCCTGTTTGGCTATCAAAAGCCAAAAGCTATGGTTGTGGCAGCAAGTTAAACTGAACTTCTAGGACCCAAAAACCAATAGACAAGTTCTGCGAACTTTAATAAAAAAAATTGTTAGCACTTCTTTAAAAAGCACTATGCCAAAAGCTTCACCCTGGCCAAACAGGCCCTTAAACGAGATAAAATAGTAGTTATCAAAAGTAACAAATATTCATCAAATTATAAAATCACTGCTCCATAGTAATCTATCAATTCATTCCCAGAACCAATGAAATATTTTCAATTAAGTTAATCGGACAGCGCAATCAATTTGTGAAATCAAATTGTATGTCGGTAATACATTTAACCTACTATACTGCATTGAGTTGAAACAATATACTTAGCAAGCTACTTAAATGCACCACCAAGCTTCTTAGTAAGGATAAATACAAACTTTACACGCCAAAGAAGAGTTTTTAACAACAAGTAGTTCAAAATATTAACAAAAGGTAAACTACCTCAGCAGTTGCACCACTCAAACCGCTAATCAGTACGTGAGCCCTGCTTAATCTACACAAAACAAACAAAATATACTCAAAACACTTCAAATCGAAAGAAAAAGAGTTCAAAGAGATGGGCGCACTACCTCTTCTGCGCATCGACGCCCCACACTCGGATCTGGCGATCGTAGAGGGCCGTTTCTTGCGCCGTGAGCTCCTCCTCGTCCATGTCGATCCGCAACCTGCAAGGAGATGGGGCGAATTGGTGGAGGGGGTGGGGAATTTGAAACCCTAGGAAAGGGTAGAAGGGAGGAGGGAGGAGGAGAAAGCTAGGGTTTTGGAGAGAGCATGAAGGGGTAGAAGAGAGAGATTGGGGGTTCTCTCTTTTCCCTCGCTCTCGCACTTTGAGATGACCAACCACTTCCGGTGAGGTTACCCCCGCGAGGGTTGACTAGTCTACGGTCAATCTCCACCGTATATTAACGAACGGTGTTGATTGAACGTTGGAAACGAGTCCCGACTCCGCATGCGGCATGCGACACTAGTATATGCTTCTAGGCGCGTAAAAAATTGTTGCGTGGACCTGGTCTATAGACCGTAGTCTCCAAAACCGCATTAAACGTGTCGCATTATCTCGTAATAATATATATAAATAAATAAATAATATATATATATATATATATATATATATATATATAATTTTAATATATTTTTATTGTTTTAAAAGAAATTTTTGGTATAAATTATATGAAATAGATGAAACAAAAAAAAAAGTCTTGACAGAAGAGGGTTAGGTGCATTAACTTGAAACTTTGAGGGATAAAATATAAATTTTTGAAAAATCAAAATGCATGTTTATATGTTTGGAAATCTTTGGCTTTCACACTTTTTTACAACTGGCTCTCTCTCTCTCCTCCCTGTTCTTCCACGGCTATCTCTCTCTTCAACTACCGCAGTCTCTCTCTCTCTCTCTCTCTCTCTCTCCCATCTGGCGCTGCTCCTCTCTCTCTCTCTCTCTGACCCTCTCTTTCTCTCTCTTCCCCTCTCTCTCTTACTCTCTCTCTCTCTTTCTTTCTTTCTCTCTCTTTCTTTCTCTATTTCTCTCTCTTCCTCTCTCTCTATTTCTCTCTTTCTCTCTCTTATTTATTCATTAATTTGAAATAAGTTCAACTTCAGTTTTTTTAATTAAAAAAATTTACTTACAGAATGACCATATATAAATTTTAGTAAAGTTTTAAATAAAAGTATTAAAATAATTCAACTCTATAAATATTAAAACTTAAAAAAATATTAATTAAAAAAATATTTTTTTAATGTATATAAGACTATTTTATAATTTTTCTTACATTTTTTATATATTGTTTATTTTTAAATTTTTAATAATTGTATATTTTAATTAGTTGAAATATTATATACCCGTCGCAAAGCACGGGTCACCATTGTATTGTGCGTTCTGAAGTTGTATTAAAACTTTCTACTATCAGTTTATTAATACTATATTTTACCATAAATTTTTGTCTTACTATCGGTTTATTTAAATTAATTAGCACAATCTACTAATCCGCAGCGAAGCGCGGATCTAGACTAGTATATACAATCTTGAGTTCTACTGTGGCCGACATGTCGTCTTTTCCGCGCTCGCCAGGAAGAGAGGAAAAGAAAAAGGGAGAGAAAGAGAGAGAGGGGGGGCCTGCGTGCAGGCGACCCGCGCCCGCAGCACGCACGAGAGAGAGAGAGGGAGAGAGAGGAGGAGAGAGAGAGAGAGTGAGCAGAGAGAGAGAGAGAGAGAGCAGACAGAGTCTCTCTCTCTCTCAGCGCGCGCGGGGGNGTTGTCATAAAAAGATATTAAAAAAACTTAATATGTAAAAATTAATATTATATATTATATAAAAGATGTAATTAAAAGATAAAATTAAAATCCGTGCATTGCACGGGTTAGTTGCTAGTATATAGTTAAGATTAAGATTATAGATTATATATTATAGATAGATTATAGATTTATAGATTTATAGATGGTTGACAACCTCACCTCCAACTGCAAGATACGTCTCTCGAACTCGTGGTGTGAGCGACGCCGTTCCCCCTCACCTCCTCCGCTCCACAACTTGTCGACGCCGACCTCTCGTTGACGGGCCGGAGTTTCCGTTGCCAGGGCGGGGCTCCCGCCTTCAGATCCGCCCCGTTTTGCATCCCTATCAGCGGATCGTTCGACCGAACATGATCTACGGTGGTTTTCTCTTCGTCATGATCGCGTTTCTAACCCTAATTTGGGGGCCTCATTACTCTTCCTCTTCGGATCAGGTGTGCGTGTTCTCTTTCCTAAATTTTCGAGTGCCCTCTTAATGTTTTCTCATTTTGTAAATTGATGAGCATGCCCAATTTTTATTCATTGATTTGCACATTGGGTCCTCGATTGTCTAATTTTTTTTGTTTTGGAAAAAAAAATTCGCATTCTTTCTTTTGGAGGATTGATGTTAAATTGACAGCAATGGTAAAGATTTTGCAATTTTTTAGTACCTCTCATCATTTAGATAGTTGCGAGTATACTAGGGCAGTTTGTTAGTGTGCACCCTCCAAATTTAATTTCCTCCCATATGAGAGATCTGAATTTAATTTTTCTCGTCGAGGTCTTGGATCCAAGAAAGTTCTAGAGGGCTATGTCAGCTTATGAGAAAAGATTTGTTTAGCTTAATCCTAAGCTTTTGATTCATTGGAAAATTTATGCATTCCAACAAAGAGAAAACAACACCATATTGTGTTAACTTATTGGTCATTTTTCTCCTTTTATAAACTTTCTTATTTACTCTTGCATATAGTATTTTAAAAGGAGGTCCGCGCAAACAAATGCTGAGGCCTTCTGGAGCCTAGGCGTGAGGCCTACCGTGAGGGCGTGCCTCAAGAGAGTGAGATGCACATTTAACAAAATATAAATACTCTTCACAAGCNGGGATGACGATCACGGTAACTAACCTCTCCGTGCACGTTACGAAAAACAATGCGACGTTATACTATATCATTTATAAGAGTAGATGAGAATAGTATATATGATGTAAAATAACTCGTAAAAATTATTTGATTATAATATAATTTCAATCATGCACTTTCTACTTATATCTCTATCTATTATAAAGAATCGGTATAACAATTATTAATTTTTTTATTTTTATAAATAATAAATACAATAATGCAGTCAGGTTACGGCATATGGTCACCAAAACACTAATAATTTAGTCGCAATTCATAAAATTTAGGGTGGCTTTTATCACGATGATAGTATTTCTCAAATTTTTATGTAGAATTGGAGATAATATCAATGCTTCCACTATAACATCTCTCTCTCCTTTTCTTTTCTTTTCTTTTTTTTTTGTTTCTACTGAACATTGATCAGGGTCAAACAGTTACACCGTACCAGTTGAAGAAAAAGAAACTCTATCCTTTAATCTATGCTGGGGATGCTGTGGTTCCTGGGACTCCCACCAATGTTTCAGGGTATAGATTATCTTTCAACTTAATCCATAATAAAAGTTTAATACTTTAGATAGAGATTACAGGAAGGGTTTAATTGAAATGCCAAAGAGGTGGTAGGAATCAAACTCTGCATGCTAAATTTTGTAATTTAATCCTTGCAAAAACACTATATATTCAATCATGTAACATTCTTTTCAGACAAAAAAAAAATTGTAGCTAGCACTGCAACATGTTTAGCTACTAGTATATATATATATGGTGTGTTGCTTCTCTTCTCCATCTCTTCTCCACCCCGAGGCGACCAACAAAGGCGGAGCGACCAGAGAGGCGAAGGAGGAAGAAGAGCGACTAGAGATTGGGAAGAAAAAGGCAAAATCCAACATAATCTAGCATCAACCAAGGGCAAATAGAGTAAATAAACATTGGATTAACGATTCGGGCAATGGATAGGAGTGGAACGGACACCATGCGGATTGGATCCAACCGTCAGAAGTAACCAAGGGTGTTGACCGGAAAGGCCGAGGAGAGGCCCAATCCACTCCCGAAATTGGCCTATATCAGCCCATATAATATTAGTATTTACAATTGCAATGTACTACCTTATTTTCTTGCAGTTTAAATATATGTAATAAGGGGATATAAGGAGGATTGTATGAGGAAATAGAAAAGAAATGAAATAGTATCTTCTTCCCCAATTCGCCTTTTTACCTATCTCAATTCCCCAATTCTCATATCTGTCTCAATTCCTTATCCCTCTCTACCTCTATCTCTATCTCTATGTCTCCTTCTCTTACCTCCTTTAGCCTCAATTACCTCGGAATTGCGACCGTGAGCCATCATCATCCTCGTCGCCGTCCTCACCTCAGAGAATTCTCATCCTTGGCTGGTTGCGACAAGTCTGGGATATTACAAATTCAACTTCGGCTTCTTCTTCCTCCTCTCCTCTCCTTTCCTTTCCTATGATTTGTTGTTAATCCATGAGGCCTCTCCCTCTCAAACTCCTCTCTCTCCTCCTCTTCCTCCTCGTCCTCATCCTCTTCTTTTCTCCCTCGCCTCTTGCCCTAATTCGCTCCTCGGCCCCTCACAAGCTCCCCTTCCGCTCCTCCGACCTCCTCCCTCTCCTCCCATGGCGCCTCGCGCAGCCGATCTTGAAATCTCTCCGCAGGGCCGTCGACCTCCTCACCTTCGTCGGCACCGCCTCGTCCCCCGGCGACTCCATCGAGTGGAAGGGCGCGTGCTTCTACGAGAACAAGGCATGGTTGGAGTGCCACAACAAGAGTGGGTCCCCATACGGGGGCAGCACACTCCATATCAAGGTTAGGTTGGACATGAACAGAAGTAAATACGGTTTTATAAAATCTAGCCTAATAGTAAGCAACAGATATAAGAATTCTTTTTTTATTTTTACTTGTTGAAAATGTGCGGATGTTGCTAATTTCACATATGGTACATTGTGGTTTCTACCATTAGTTACTTGAAGCTTCATCTCTGTAATTTACTATTCGTTGATTACTTTTGGATATTTTCCAATTTCTTTTCATGAACTACATCGATTTTATGTAGTTGTTGATTATGTCATGGCCATTTTTTCCATCATCAAAGCGATCTGATCCCTTTTTTTTTGCTTAATTGTATAAGATGAGTGAGCTTTTGTAATTTGGCTACTGGCCAGGCGACTCAGAACAACAAGGAATTCATCGGCTGTTCGCCATGCTCTCAAGCTTATCTTTCTAGTTCAAATTTTCACTGTAGTTGTGCTGAAAAATCTGGTTCAGATGACAAATGCGAAGGGCCAAATGTTGATATTACTGTGCTCGGAGTGTCAGAACTCCAACGGAAACTGGTCGGTGAAGGATCCCATCGAAATTTGGTTTCCACCTTGAGATTCATTGACTGTTCAGATGCTATGCCAAATTTTCTCAATAGTTACGATTGTGAAGCAGTGATTATTGAAAGACTTCCAAGAGGGGTTTTTGCTGATCCCTTTGAGCTGCAACATTTAGTCAATCGCAGAGGTAGAAATCTTCTTTTTTTTTGTTTTGGAATATAGTAATTTTACTATTGTTATTTTACTCATTAGTGTTGATAAAATCCTTTCGCCTGCAGTTTTTGCTGATGTGGCAGTTTTCGGGGATACTAATTTGGAACTACCCTCTGCTCTCTCAAACAAATCAATTGTTCAGATTCATATGGATCTTCAGCATCATAATCTATTGAGCAATTGTGAAATTGTTATTGAATTGCCTCTGCATGCTAGATATCCGGTAAGTTTTTGAACAAAGTACTTTTAATAGATCGTTTTGGTTGTTATTTAATATTGGGTTACTTTGATATTAATAGGCACTATCTCTCTCTAAAAAAATAACTAACTATGTAGAAGAAACCATATATCTGAATATTTTGTTGCAAACTCATATCCCATACTGTTCCTAGAAGGCTGGTATTTTGAAATACAAATGCCCCACTTCTGCCTAGATTAGAGATGTCAACGGGTCGGATTCGGGGCGGGTTTTTAAAAACCCGAACCCGAACCCGACTCCAAACCCGAGACCCGAACCCGAACCCGAACCCGACGGATTTTAAAAATCCATATCCAAACCCGAACCCGACCAAAAATCCGAAACCCGAACCCGAACCCGAACCCGAAAATTTGAACCCGAAACAATTATTTCTTTTTTCAATATTTCAAAATATATTATATTAAATCTAAATTTTTAAAATACAAATTTAAATATAACATCAAATTTTTATATATATATTATATATAATACAAAATAAATTCGGGTTCGGGTCGGGTTCGGGTTCGGGTCGGATACAATCAAAATCCATATCCGAATCCATATCCGTCGGGTTTCTATTTTTGATATCCATATCCGAATCCATATCCATATCCATCGGATATATCCGTTTCATTCGGGTTCGGGTTCGGATAAAATTTCGGGTATCCATACCCATTGACATCCCTAGCCTAGGTAAAGCAAGTGTTATAATAAACTCTCAAGAGTCAAATGTATATTGGTATGAGTATTAATATTCCACAGAATATGTTTAAAAGTTATACTGATGATGAATGATCGAGTGGTCAAGATAGATAGCCTTTGGAAATGTAATATATCAGCCATATTTTGTAGATGAAGTTGTATGAACTCCCTTCAACTTTAGGCCATTTTAAAGTAGGTCCCTTCAATTTTCTTGATCCACATCACCTTAATGTTAATTTGTAGTATTTGGTATCTTAGTTAATTGAATTGGGGATTTTGTTAAAATTAATGACCTCATTAGCTATTGATTGTAAGTAGTTAATGAAATCCACAATTCCTTATGCTGCAAAGTAGCTGTAAGCTGAAATTTGGCCAAATCACTGATTGATTTAACAAGTCCCCAGCTAAATTGACTAAAGTAGCTTAAAAAAGCTGAGGGGATTTCAAGGGAAAAAAACAAAAAGTTTAATGCCTACTCATAATGGCTGATAGTTGAGGGGGTCTTCGTACATTTTGTAATTATTATTTAATTGATGTTCCTTTAGCTTGGCTATTCAATTGATGGACTTTGCATCAGGCAGAATCAATGTTCTGAACTGTGCCCAAACATATTATGCTGCTATAGGGTATAGCGGACATGCCATTCATATCATATATGAACCTAAAAGTTTTTTAATGGCCAAGAAATATATGAATAAGGCAAGGATAGCGATAAATGCTTAATGCGAAAATCTAATCGTTTTGAAATCCTACTCGCAACTCATTGGTCAACCACTTTTTTGGTCTCAACTTTATTGTCTAGCCATGGCTCATTGTTGAGGCTAGCTGTCTACTTGATGGCACATTCGACCCTATATGTGATTATGCAACGTAAACTCAGCATCTGAAAGTTTTTCAACTTGTCTCACTTTTCATTCCCTTTTATTTTTTCCTCCTGAAATTCATATTCATATCAAAGCATATCAGCAAAACTAAGAGTTATATGTCCTAAAATTTTCTGATTTGCTTGCAGCCCCTTGATGTGAGTGGCTATGCAACGGTTGATATCGGCGGTCCAGATCTGCTATTACGATTCAGGCCAAAAGAGGTAAGTTCAAATTCCTGTTTTTGGTCGGTTACTCCTGTTGATGTGGGACCTGCAAAGATGGTCAAGTGGCAAATACCTTGTGGAAGCGAAGCACATTCAGGAATGGTGTCAACTATCACTTTTGTCTCAGCTCTAGTTGGTGCTATGTCAATTGTTTTCTCCGCTGTATTTTACTCTCCGAAAAATGTTTCTAAAATATTGTAATAAAATCTTTTGCAGAATTATTAAATTTTGATGCCATTGATGTGATTTATATCTTGCTTGTTCATTGTTAGCAAAGTTTATTCGAAAATCTCTCATAATGATTTTGCATTTGAGGCCTTTCAATCCAGAAGGTCGTCGTGAAAACTTTTACACAAGTTTAAGCTCTTCTTCGGCGCCAACAAAGTTTGATATCACGATTTCGATAAAACCATTTGTCCATATGGTGTCAATTTTTGAAATGCGACTAGCATGATTTCAGTTCTTGCTCCTATAGCCTCTTAAAGTTCTCTTGCAATTTTTTCTAAGTACTTGTGAGCATTTGGTTGGATGTTGGAACGAAGTTATTTGGCGATAACTCTCGCGTTATGAGGATTTTATTTTGTGATTGCAATATATGAACTTTGGATTGAATGTCGATTGCAAGGTGCTCACAATCAAGCGTTGGCATATGTCGATTCCAAGTTCTCGCGGAGGAATCACCCATCTTTTACTGTTATTTTACTTTGGGTGCTATTGGCATTACTGCTGCTATTTCTTCATCATCTTCATATTGGGCTATTTATCATCTGGGGTTGCCAATAATGTAGCTGCTGTGGACTTCACTATTAATGTTATAATATTTCACAGGGAGAATAGAGGGTTTTTTTTTTTTTTTTTTATTTTTCATTTTTTGAGGGCATTTGCTGTCTGTTTAGAGCTTTGGAGGTATGCTGTTTGACTAGAGCTTCTTCGAGGTAACAATTTTTTTAGGCTTTGTTTGTTATTGTAAGAAATATGTGATGAGAAAGTGCGTTGGGAAAATATTTTGTTTGCTTGTATAAAAAAGTATTGCATTTGCAGAATATGATGATTCTGGAAAATATAGAAGCATTTTTTTTTACGGTTCTTTTATGCTTTTTTGCTCAATAGTATTACATATATATTCAATATTAGGTGGGCACTAGTGTTTGGTTCCGGTGTAAGTGGGGGAATAAGGGGACTTATTCCCTATTTATACCCATTATTTTATACATGATTTATAATTAATTAATTTACTAAATTATTGTTTATTAATATTTTTATATTAATTAATTAGGAAAAATATTTTATCTTAAAATAATAATTATTCTTATTCCTATTAGTTTGCTCTAAAAACATTAAAAAGTGTCTATTTATCTTATTTATAAATAACCTATACCATCCAAATCAAATAGATTTTATCCTTGCTTTATATATTATAATATATAATATATATATAATATATATATATATAGAGTTGAGCTAAAATACTCTCAATAGTAAACGGGCGTTTTACTATCGAGTTGTTTTCGATAATAGAGCTTCCAAATTGAGATCGCTCCGTTAAATATGATCTAAAACCATTTAAATTACATAGAAATTAAATTTCACCACTTCGGATATGTTCTTTTATCTATCTAGTGAACAAAAATGAATGCTGAAAATGAATATTCTTTAAAAAATGATGATAGGGAGTCTTGTATCAAGATCAAGAAGTATAGATCTTGTTTTAAATAGTTTAAAAAATTTTCTAACAAAAGTTTCAATTGATTTGGATATATTTACACCGTAAACGAGAAAACGTCTCTTACCACCATTTAAATACTACAATTTGAAATCCTTTGATCATTAGGTCAAATGATGTCGAAAAATTTGAAATTTGATTTCTAAACACTTCAAGTGGTATCGATACATTTTAACGGAGACCGATCGCAATTTGGAAGCTCTATCATCGAAAACAACTCGATAGTAAAACGCCCGTTACTATCGAGAGTATTCTAGCGTCAACTCTATATTATATAATATTATATCTATTAAATTATTATATATATATATATATATATATAGAGCTAGGCTGGTATACTATCGTAGCACGGAGGCCTCCGTGCTACGAGTTGTTTTCAAAATGCGGCTTTCAATCCACGATCCGTTTCGTAGACTGGATCTAATACTATTAAAAGTACTTGGAAACTAAATTTCATAATTTTCGTCATCATTTGGCTAGTGATCAAAAAGGTCTCAAAATTGACAAATTTTAATGTAGATACGGTGATGCGTTTGTAAATTTAACGGTGTAAAATAATCCAAAATTGATGAAATTTTATTAAAATTTTTTTTTCACTATTTAGAGTAGAATCAGTACTTCTGATCTAAAATTCAGTCTTCTATCATACTTTTATGAGATTTTTATTTTTAGCCGATTCATTTTAGACGTATTCTGTTTTGATAGGTAAATTGACTGCCGTAAAATTATGAAATTTATTTCTAAATACTTTAAATAGCCTAGATCAAGTCTAACGGAGCCGATCGCGATTAAAGACGCATCATTGAGAAACAACTGAGATAGCACCTGAGGTCTCGTACTACCGATATATATCCAAGCCTAGCTCTCTCTCTCCTTCTCTCTCTCTCTCTCTATATATATATATATCATGAATAAGCGGTTTTTATTTATTTTGAACTATAATTGCGCTACCTTCGTAAATATAATATGCACTGCTTCTCTGCCACATGTAGTAAGGAAACACTAAACAGGGGATTTTACGACACACACAACCCATAGATATATAATATATATAGATTAATATTATATATATATATATATTAACTTTATTATATATATATATATATATATATATAGTATAAGAGTTCGGTTACTGTCAACTATTCAATAGAACAAAAGCACTTGAGTCTACCAAGTTTTCCTGCCAATTAGATTAAGAGATGATGTGATTAGGATGATGTGAGCCCCCTAACCACACATAACTCTTAATCCAATGACTATAAAACTTGGTTAGCTACCATCCGATTTGGCTGCTAGCCTAGTTCTATATATATATACACGAAGAGTTGGCTTCTATACTATCTATAGTACTGAAATTTCGGTACTATAGTTTCGTTTTCAATTTTAGAATATTCAAATCAATGATCCATACCTTTAAAATTGATCTAGAGTATTTGAAGATTTTAGAAATAAAATTTTATTTTTTTTTCGACATAGTTTACTTTATGATCAAATCAAAATTGTCAATTTTCAATGGATAGTATGGCGAGCTTGTAGTTTAACAGTGTAAAAAAATCTAAAATTTATTCAAATTTTGATAGAGAATTCTTTAAACTATTTAGATCAAGATCAACACCTGTAATCTTAAATTTCAAAGTTCTATCCTCAAATTTTAAAGATTGTTCAATTTCAACCGTTTATTTTGCCATGATTTACTCAGTAAGTAAACGATGTCGAAAAAAATTAAAATTTTATTCCTAAGAACATTATATAACTTAGATCATATTTAATGATGTGGATCGTTGATTTGAACATTCTAAAATTGAAAACGACACTATAGTACCACAGCTCTGGTACTATAGATAGTATAGTAACCTAATTCTATATTTCATATATATATATATATATAGAGAGAGAGAAGAGAGAGAGAGAGAGAGAGAGAGAGTGAGTGAGTCTGGCTACTATGCTATTAATAGCACGAAGCACTTGGTGCTACCAAGTTTTCCGCCGTTAGATCTATTCTTTTGATCATTTTCATCCGTTAGATCATACTATTCAACCAACCACCTACTCAACCCTAGGGGGCGCACATCATCCTAACCACACATCTCTTAATCCAATGGTCAAAAACTTGGTAGCATCAATGACTTTGGTGCTATTAATAGTATATTAGCCTAGTTATATATATATATATATATATATATAGAGAGAGAGAGAGAGAGAGAGAGGCTCCTATAATA
>NC_033624.1:4999331-5018940 GCF_001540865.1 Ananas comosus
ATAAATTTAGTAAAATTTTGCTCTTTTATTTGTCTATTGGGTTTATTTTTATGGGCCAACAATATTGTCCCAATTTTAACTAAATTCAGATTATTCACTCAGCCTATATATACTTAAAATATATTATATTTATATATTTTTTAATATATATATATATATATATATAATTGAGCTAGAATACTTTTAGAAGCATCACCCAATTGGTGCTTTTATATATATATATAGAATTGAGCTAGAATACTTTTAGAAGTATCACCCAATTGGTGCTTTTAGATTTCTAGCCCTTAGATCTACTCTTGATTACTAATAGCCCTTGGATCAAACACTATTCCACCTACCACCACCTACCACCACCTACCACCATCATCCCAACCTTACATTTTTTCATCTAATGGTTAAAAACTCAAAAGCACCAACCTCATAATATATATATATATATAGGCTGGGGCTACTATACTCTTATGAGTATAAAACCCTTTGTACTAATAAGTTTTCGACCGTTGGATGAAAGGATGCGTGGTTAGGATGATATTGGTCCCCGGTTAGGTTAATAATGGTTTCCTAGGGTTGAGTGGATGATTGGTTGAATAGTATGATCTAACGAGTAGAAATGGTTAAAGGAGTAGATCTAACAACCGAGAACTTATGAGTATAAAAGGGCCTCTACTTATAGGAGTCTAGAAGCCGGACTCTCTCTCTCTATATATACACACTTTTGAAAGTATAGAGATCTTCGTGTTTGTAAGTTTGATGAAACATACAATTTAACGATCGATTTTATTAGACATGATCTATATTATTGGAACTATTTAAAAACCAAATTTTATGAGTTGTTTGACTTCGTTAGCTTGGTGAATGAGTAGACTCAAAATAAATGCCTGAAAATAAAAATATCCTAAAAAATAGTGATACAAGATTTAAATTTTAAATTGAAAGTATTGATCTTATTCTTGATGGTAAGTAAAATTTTCTCTTAAAATTTTACTTAATTTGGATTATTTTACACCGTTGAACTGACAAACGTGACATATCGGCTTTTAAAATAGTTGTTTTTGAGATTCTTTGATCACCTGATAAATGATGCCGAAAAATTATGAAATTTGATTTTTAAATAGTTCTAATAACGTAGACCATGCATAATGGAGCCGATTATCGAATCAGAGATCTAATCATCGAAAATAACTTACAAGTACGAAGACCTTCATGCTTTTGAAAGTATAGGAGGTGTATACTCTCTCTCTATATATATGTATATTATGAGTCTAGCTACAATACTATTATGAGTACTATTGTCATCATGCTAATAAATCATTTTTGATATTGGAGCATCCAATTCAATGATCTACACCATTAAACATAATTTAAAGTATTTAAAGAATTTAGAAATCGAATTTCAGACTATTTTTACATCATATACCTTACAATCAAAGGGTTTCAGAATGGACATTAATTGCTCGCGCCAGGGAGAGATTGGACACTCTAGAGAACATTGAGAGGAAAGTGGTTAGATGGTACAAACCCTAGGAGAAGTAGACGAGGGTAGATAAAGTAGGGTAGCAGCGATGCTGGGGAGGATGGTTCTACAACTGTATTAAATGCCCGGATTCGTAGTAGATCGGGACGTATAGGGCAGAGCAGGAGCAAAAAGGGAGAGAGTACCAACTCTAGGCTATCGTAGGGTTCGAGGATAGAGATGCAAGGGATACAAGGCGAGAGAGTAGAGGTCTTGAGAGAGCAAGTACACCCTCAGTCGCACACAGAAGGAGGAGGAGTGTCATATCCTAGTGCTTTTTCTAGAAAAAAAAATGGTGAAAAATATATGCATTTTTTTAAAATCAATACGAAAAACCGCTTCAAAACATGCACAGACCTGGCACATAGATAAAATCTTCTCTATACATGCATGACATAGGAACATAGAGTATAACATCAATCACATCAATCACAACAAAAACAACAACAACAACAACAACAAATAGGTAACTAAACGAACAAATTGAGTCAGCAATACTGATACCGAAAGAAAACTATCTAAAATACCGAGAAACATAAATCCATATTTATTAACATGAGAGATAAATAACTAAATCACATGAGTATAAAACATAAAAGAAAGATCAAACCATCGAGATCACAGTCTAAAAAACATGTCTATCTGCTAGCATCCAAGAGGTTAAGAGATTTAAGCGTGCTAGAACTAGAGTACTCTATGATGGGTGACCGTCGGTGAGGCGTCAAAGTTGGTGTCAGAACTAATCACCAACAGAAAATGTGAGATGAGTCTCGCTGAACTAGAGTTATCTAGTGAGTAAAGCGCGACTCCCAATTGACGAACGTTGCAAGTAGAGTGCGGCTCATCGTAAGGTTGGCTAAGACTAACGAGATAAGTTTTATATTGTCGAATACTTTTGAATTTTTAATCAGAGCAATTTAGACGGTGACCAAATACAAAAGTTAAAAACATTATGCGTGGTAGAACTAGTTACACGTAGGGTGTCCCTCCTAGAAATGAGAGAGTGAAGAAACACGGGTACGAGTGACTCGATAGAAGACTCGAGAGAAGAGAGGAAAATGTTAGCACGAGGGACCCACACAATCGAAATCACAGAGAGACATTCAATCGAATTGCATTGATTGATGGCTTGTCAGTTGTTGACGTGGTAGACGCAGTCTACCTGATAAACTCCATCTGGTAATAAATATCACGAATCCGTATAACCCTACCAAAGTTACCAAACAGACCCTTCTTCTCTCTCCCCTCCCACACATTTGTCACGAGATTTTGGTGATCTCCTCTCTTTCTTCTTCTTGTCCTTCTTCCTCCTCTTCCCCTCCTCTGCTCCCTCACCAAACCCCTTTCGCCATGGATGAGGACGACGAAGAAGAGATGCTTGTAGAGGAGAGGGACGAAGTCGAGTTCCTACCCATCTCAAACCCCAACGAGGAAGCCCCCACCAAGCGAAAGGGCTTCTTCCTCAACCCAAACCCCCAAAACCCTAGCGCTCGATCCCCGTTCGTCCCTGCTCGGTACAAAATTGTCTCCTTTGACGCCATCGAGGAGGCTAGAGTTCTCTTCAGGGGCTGGTCGAGCTCGCCGCGGCAGTGGGAGAGCTGGATCGCGAAGCTCCGCCCCAAATACGGCGATTTGTGGCGAAAAGTTGGCGTCTTTGACGCGATTTCGGCGTCTACGTGCCGAATTCGCCGGGATCCTTCCGCCATTTTCGGGGTCTCGGCCTTCTGGTGCGAGGAGACCAGTAGCTTCATCTTCCCCTGGGGGGAGGCAACCCTAACCCTAGAGGACGTCATGATTGTTGGCGGGTTTCCGGTTTTAGGGCAATCGGTGAGGGAGCCGCTGCCGGGAGAGTATAAGGATTTGGAGGTGAAGATGACGGAGGAGCGATTGCGGTTTAACCGGAGCTCGAGCAAGAAGGCTCACCATTCCGCCTGGATGAGGCATTTCATCGAGCACGACGCGGACGATTTGGAGCACATCGCCTTCCTATCGCTGTGGCTGTCGAGGTTCGTCTTCTGCAGCCACCCGGAGAAGACGGTGAAGCAGAACGTGTTCTCAATCGCGATTAGATTAGCTCGAGGGGTGAGGGTCGCTCTTGCGCCCGCAGTCCTTGCCGTTATATACCGGGATTTGCGGGAACTGAAGGATTATATGGTTTATAGTGGAGGGAGAAAGGACATCCCTTTAGTCCTTTGGGCTCCTCTGGAAATTTTGCAGCTTTGGGTGTGGGAGAGATTTCCTGCTCTAAGGCCGGAGGCAGAGAAGTTGATTGAGGCGGGAGAGCCGAGGGCTGCTAGGTGGCACGATGTTGGCAAGAAATCGGAGCTTTCCTTTGTGAATTCCATTATAAAAAACCCTAATGAGTTCCGATGGCGGCCGTATGCTGCTGATTTGAGTAATTGGTGTAAGCCTGATTTCTATAAAGACAATGGTGAATGGGTTCGTGGGGAGTCGGTTCGAGACGAAGGATTGAATTCCTTTGCTAAGTGCTTGAGGGTTTGTGAATTGGTGGCATTGGATTGTATCGAGCGATATCTCCCACACCGTGTAGCAATGCAATTCGGGTTGGATCAAGATATACCGCATAGCATATCTCGTGCTAATTCGAGGTGGGAAGAAGCGTGGAGTACTTACGAGATTGGTAAAAAGAATTTGGCGGTTTATTGTCCATCTCGGAGTTCCGACTCGGGCATCACGATCGAGTACTTGAAATGGTGGAAGGAGTGTATGGCAAATTGTGGTACATATGCGGTTAGTAGCGAGGAGAAATCACAAAATTTATTGGAAAATGCCAAGAGATCGTCGGAGGAGGCAATGGAGGAAGAAAAGAAGGATAGTAAGAAGAAGGCCCGGGTTTCTCCTAATGGTAAGAAGAGGAAATTGGTGGACTTTTATAATACCACGCTCTCGGATTGGCTTGCTTTTACTGATCAATACATTGGAGGGAATAAGTATTTGAATTCGGAGAAGCCTTCACTAGTCAAAGAGGGATTAGATAATTCTAATAATCCCAATGTAGAAAGGGTGATGCAGATCGGAGAAGCTCTTTCAATAGAAGGGGAGAAGCTGAGAAAAACAAATGAAGAAATTGTCGAGGATGACAAGGAGAAGGTGATTGTGGAAACTATTAAGGAGCATAAAGAAGATGTTTTACTCAAGGAAGCAAACCCTAGAGGAGAGAGTAAAGAAATCATGGTGAGTGATGTGGAAGGAAAGGCTATTGTTGACGAGGATAAAAGAAAAGACAATGGGGAGTCTACAAAGGAGATTGTAGAAGTTGTTCCGTTAGAACAAGGAAATCAGAAGGAAGAGAATAAGGATGAGGAAGAAAAAATGATTGCAGAAAATGTTAAGGAAATAAAAGGTGAAGAATCTTCTTATGATTCAGTTGTGAAAAATGAGCTCAATGAAGCTCCTTCACAAGAAGAGCCAAATCAGAGTAAAAAAGAGAAGGAGGAAGATGACGTTGTGATGGAGGATGTCAAGAAAATAGATGGTTTTGAATCTTTATCTGAACCAGGTTCAGTGAAAGAGGCTGAAGAAATTGCTAATACAGAAGATGGCGAGAAGAAGAATGAAAACAAGGGAATTTCAGATGATAAAAGTGTGGAGGAGCAAGTTGTCAGAGATGTTAACATTGGAAATGATGGAGAATCTACTACTGTGGTAAAGGAGAGTCAAGAAGCACTTTCTCCAGGAAAGGCATGTCAAAGAGAGGAAGACAAGGGAATTTCGGACGAAGACCAGGATGCTAACAGGACAATCAAGGGGGAGCCTCCACTTGATCCAGATATCACAAAGGCAGCTACTCCACTAGAAAGTGAAGGGAAGGGAAGAATAGTAGAAATTAAGAGAAAAAGTATACCTCCTCATGAGTTGATAGTGAACAAGAAAAGTAAAAACAAGGCTACTGCAGAAGATGGTAGGAGAAAAATTGAGAGACTTTCTTCGCATCACCTGCTGAAAAGATTTGACTCATTGGACAAGGAGGATAGGGCTAAAATGATAGAGATAGAAGAAGGTGAAGGAGTTTTTTCACCCCAAGTGGCAAAGCTTAGAATGGAAAAGATCGAGGAAAGGCGGGCTTCGCGTATTGCTAAAGAATCGGAGCTCGAGATGCAGATTAGAAAGCTAAAGGAAGAGATTACTGCAATGGAAGCTAGGGTAATGGACTTGGAGCCCATCAATGAGGTGCACTTTTCATCTTAGGAGTTTCCTTTTTTGTAGCTTATATCTAGTTGGGTGTATGTTTTTGTACAAATTGGCATTAATATGCTTATTGGTTTTGCTAGTAAAACTAAATCTGGAAAGACATCTTATTCTGAGTTTTGTCCCAACTACCTCAATTGCGCTAGTTAACTATGCTAATATAATTAGATTCTCTTCCGTGATTTTGACAAAATTTTACCAAAAGTTTGGTGTCCACAACAGCATAACTTACTGATCAACGTGCATCCCTCCTGAAGTTTTATTTGATTACACTTAGTTATCCAAACTATAGATCATTTAAGAATCTCATTGCATTGATAATTGAAAGGAGAAAGTCATTTAATATGTATATTATTTCCCATTAGGGTTTCCTGTAAAGCATTAGAAGAAAATGTATAAATACAGTTATATATCGAACCTAACATTGAAAAGAAACAAAAGTATTACAAATTCTATACAAGAGATCCATGTGAAGATTTATTATTTGTGGAAGTGCAGTTAGGGAAATTGGGAATTACGTGGCACCCATGGAGAAATAGTTTGAGCTAAACAGTTTTACTATTTGTTATGTACTTTTATGGCATCATTCTGGAGATACGAGAATAAATTATCTTCTTGCACAAACCAATGAGAAGAGTGAATCTTATAGGCTTATAATTTCGAATGATAAATTAAGGGGTTCTAAGGACTATCATGGCCTGCTTGAGCCGGCTACGGCTTCTTCGGAAGTGCTTTTAGATAAGAGTTGCTTCAAGAAGCTCTAACACCTTCTTTAAAATCCTCCTAGAGGCAGAAGCTTCAATTGAAGCTTTTGCTTTTCATTTTTGGTTTATTTCACATTTAGATGCGCTAAATTTTTTACCAAATGCTTGGTTTTCCTTTTCAATTCAACAAACTGTTTGGGAAGTTAGGGTCAACGATGCAATCAAGTTGAGTTTAATACTATGTTGCACGGATACGGATACGACACGATACGGACACGGCGATATGGCATTGTCCCAAAACTCTAGGATACGATACGCCGAGAGTACTTAAATAAAATATTATTTTAATATGTATAATAAATTTACATTGATAATATGTATAATAAATTTACATTGATAATATGTCATGACGTATTGAAATATAAAAAATAAACAAATGAGTAAAAGTAAAACAAATATAGTATTTCCATTCAATCATTCACTTACCAGTTACCACAAAACATCATGATATTCATCTTTACATCTTACGACTTACATACATGCATAGTCCACATCCAAAACAACAAAAAGAAAAGGAGAGGGTTATCATCAAAAGACTTCAATTTGGTTCAGTTTCATTCTCATTTGAATCATCAATAAATACCACACTCTCCAAATCTGGCTCATCAAGTGAAAGATTTGCAATTTCAAGAAGACCAACACTATCAAATGTGTCGAAAGAATCTCCTCCAACATCCCACATCTTGGTCTCTTCTTTTATATATTCTGGAGCCCTCCTTGATAAAAGGCGAAGATTAGTATGTGCATATACTAAATCTTTGGCTCGTTGTGGCGTAATCTTATTCCTCTTCATGGGGTGAATGAATGAGTAGGTACTCCAATTCCGCTAACATGAAGAGGAGCAAGGTTGGCTAAGTAACTTTAGGGCCAAATTTTGGAGCATAGATGCTGCCGCACCATGGATGACCCATCACTTCTTAGGGTCAAGAACTCCCCTATCTTCAATAGAGTCGTGCTCATCAAATCTCTCTCCGGTAGTGGAAAAATTTGCAAACTCCTCATTTACAACTCTTCTTTCTTCATTATTTGGAAAAAATCTTTTTAAGCACTTGTTTCTCATCTTTGATATCTCCAAATCCCTATGCGGAGGAACTCGATTTGGATCCTCATTAAGCCACGATGAGCTATAGCATCTAATGAATATAAGAAAAATAAAAGTTAGGATATGATAGTTGTATTACAAAATACAAATGAACAAAAGTATACATAAGGTTTAGGGGAAAAAAATTACCTAGGGTTCAAAGAATGTGCCAAGCAATGAAGTGGAGTATTGCTTTTAGCCCATCGGTCAATCAAAATTTTGTGCACAACGGAATAAAATGATGATTCCTCGTCTTCTTTCTTTCCTTCACGCCTATATATAGCAACTTTCACCTTTTCTATCATGGAGTCCCAAGTTTCATACATTAAATGTAAGCAAGGCTTGTCGGTATCGGCAATCCGAAGCATCTCATATATAGGTTCGGTAAAAGAAAGAATATAGTTAATTTGATCCCACCACAAGTCATTGAGAATTCTATCTTTTACAAATTGTGCTTTCCCCACATCATCCTCCCTATAGCTAGCCCATTTGTCACTAATGACCATATTTTGGAGACCCCGTTTGATTTGCTTGAATCTTCCTAGCATGACGATTACCGAAGCGAATCGAGTCTCGGCCACCGCAAGCATTTTCAAGTTGACAAACTCATTAAATATTGCCAACCTCATGGAATGATTCAAGATAAAATTCTCGATGCATGCTACATCCTCCGCTATGATAGTAATTCAACTACATTCATCAAAAGTAATTTCATGGGCCTCGGATTCTTAGCCTCACAAATATTTTTTAATGCAAGGTTCAATGTGTGCACAACACAAGGAGTCCAAAATATTGAAGGAAATTGCGCTTCAATCAACATTCCCGCTGCTTTGCACACGGGAGCATTATCCGTTATCACTTGAACCACATTTTGGGATCCAACCTCTTCAACAACTTTCGAAATCATGCTAGCAATAAAATATTTATCCTTATATTCCCCTTCGCAATTAACCGCTTTTAGGAACATCGGTCCACTCTGTTACGGCCAAAAAGTTGATCAACGGTCTCCTTTGTGCATCGGTCCATCCATCACATACAATGCTTAAACCTTTCTCCCTCCAAGTGCTTTTTATAGGCTCAAATAACCTCTCAATATTTGTTCTTTCTTGTTGAAGAAGACTAGTTCTCAACATATTATAATTAGGAGGTATATAACCTGAAATATTATGACTGGCGGCAAAAGTATAGGAGCTAATATAATAAGGATTTTTTGCAAGATTAAAAGGAAAACCACCGGAATAAAACATTCTAGCAATCTCACAATGTAGCTGGTTTTGAGCCGCCACGTTGAAAGACTTCTCTAGAGCTGTTTCACGAGTTGATGTTGCCATTTTTTTTCTTAGCTCGAAAGATTGCACCCCCATACTCTTTATACTTGTGTCAGAAGATTTGGTAATAGTTTTTGGCAAAGGAACTTGTTTAGGGATAGAATTCTTTAACCTTAATTCTACCTCTTCAACAAGTCTTTTCATCTCTGCAATATTATCACTAGTAACCTTAGAACAACCTTTGATTCCTTGTCCTGAAATTCTCAACAAATGGGCTTTGACCCTATAATACGATCCATTATAAACTTGTTTGCAAAAATTGCATTCGAACCTCATGTTTCCTCCACCATCCCCTAACTTTTCCACCTTTTTTACATACTTCCATAATGGAGTATTATCATTAATACTACTTGAACTACCACTAGCACTACCTCCTGTACCGCTACCGCTACCATCAGTAGAAGCTTGACTCTCACTATTCATTTTCTATAATCCTATGCATGTCAAGATAAATAAATACATGTAATTAATATAACATTATTGATAACAAGTTAACAACATAAAGCACAAACAGCGAAATATAATTTCAATATAGAAAAATATAATGCAATTACATATGTGATGTGAGATCCTCTTTAAGATTCATTCCTAAAATAAAAGATTTATTCCTAAAGATTCGTTCCTAAAATATAATGCAATTAAACATTCATTCCTAAAATAACTAATCACTAATCAGTAATCAATAATCATGCAATCATCTTTGGCCTATTAAATAGTATAGCTATATAAGGTNTGTGATGTGAGATCCTCTTTAAGATTCATTCCTAAAATAACTAATGATTCCTAAAATAAAAGATTTATTCCTAAAGATTCGTTCCTAAAATATAATGCAATTAAACATTCATTCCTAAAATAACTAATCACTAATCAGTAATCAATAATCATGCAATCATCTTTTGCCTATTAAATAGTATAGCTATATAAGGTTCTAGACTTCTAGTATGTGAAATATAAATCTTTAAGATTTTATCAAAGAAAAATATACTACCATTTAAAAAGATAGAGGAAAAAAAAAATACTTTGTGTTATTTTGTATAATCTTTGTAGGTTAGTAAGTTGTAACATTATTGGCCAATTAAAAAAAAGAAAAGCAAAAGTTAAACTCTAAGAAACACCTAAGCCCATGGTATTTAAAAGAAAAAGAGAGATTTAAAAGCCCAATAGAGTTAAATATAAAAGAGAGAGAGAGAGAGAGAGAGAGAGAGAGAGAGTTGAAACTTGAAAGGTTGTGAAGTTGAACAGAGAGGGGAGGGAGGGGAGGCGGGAGGCGGGAGAGAACCTCAAGTTCCTGCCGGAGGGGGAAGAGAACGGGAGAGGGAGCGGAGGGGGGAGAGGAAGATGCTGCCGCTCGCTGTGAAGAAGACCACCGCTGCTTGCTGCGAGGAAGACCACCGCTCCGCTTTCTCTCTCTCTCGGTATTTCTCTTCTCTCTCTCTCTCTCAGTATTTCTCTCTCCTCTCGCAACAAAAGAAAAAGCAGAATAGGGCTTTATTTGTTTCTTTTAGGGTTTTGGATGTGGGAGTTTTTAAATCCGACCCGTTTAGACCCAATAATATGTCTCACGTATCCCGCCCGTATCCCGAAACGTGTCCATCCGTATCCCAAAACGTGTCCCGCCGTATCCCAACTTATCCGACCCCTATCCGATTTTTTTAAATTTTTTAAAAATTCCAGATACTTCAATCCCGTATCCGATACGTATCGGGCGCATATCGGGCACGTATCTGTATCCAATACGTATCGGATACGGGTACGGGTTATGTTTTGGAGTATCTATGCATCATTGGTTTAATATTATGTAATACAATTCCCTAGAAGTCTTCTCTGCACTCATTAAAATATCAAAAACAATTAGTTGCTAGAAAAGAGAAATTTAAGGCAGTTGCCTTTTTCTCTTTTAAGTACATGTTTCTTGGTTTGAGAATTGGCAAAAAGTGGTAATATATTGTTATCTAAGACGGCCAATTAAATGCTTCGTTCAAAAAGAAATAAAGCTTCAGTTAGTAGTTGTCCCCTGCCCTCATTTGTGGTATCCTGCCTTTTGAGCTTATTTAGGGTTCATTACTAGCTGTGAAAATGTTATGAATTTTTTAATATAATCAAATAACTGAACAGAACTTCGAATTTTTAGAGAAAAGAAGTTAACTGGAGCAGCACAATCACATGGCTGCCTCATGTAAATACCTACTAGGCAAGGTTTAAATTGCCGTGGTACGGGGGCGTGCCGCTCTTTCCCTGGCACGGTACGGCACGGGCACGCTTCCGTGCCGACATGTGGTACGCGTGCATGCCGATGGATACGCATGACCTCCTACTGACACGCTTTGATACGGACTTATTTAAGTTTTTTTGATTCTAATAAGTTTTTATAATGTTATTTTGAAAGATTTAGACAAATAATTATTAATATTTGCTATGTATAGCTTACTATACTCATTAATTAACATGCATGTAATATGTATATATATTAATATATGTATATATTAATATAATTAAAAATAAATAATATTAAATAATAAGTGATATTCAATATTTTATCTGTTATTATAGTGAAACCTCCATTCATATGGCCCCCACCTCTCGATGTGAAAAATGCAGTAGATGAAGGATGGTTTGTTTGTTGTCTTGAACGTCTTGACGTGAAGGTGTCAATCTTTGTTTGTCGTCTTCACTTGATTAAAAGTTGGGTTAAGGTGAAGTTGGGTTTCAGATAAAGGTGGGGTTCAGATGAATGCAACTTTGTTTGTACGGGGTTCACGTCGCATTTATATCTACCCGTATATAGTTATGTTTCTATAATGGGGAGCGTGAAATCATATATCTTTATATTATTTTTACAGTTTTATTTTAAAATCTATCTTAACAGTTTTTATTTTAAAATCTTATTTTAAGGTAGTTAATTTAAATATAATATCATAAAATTTATAAAAATATAATTATATTTTATTTTTAACAATATCTTAGATACCATGTGGCTTACGTTGCATTTATATCTACCCTGTGCACAGTTGTGTATCTATAATGGGGTGCGTGATCATTATTTATTATCTATTATCTATCTGTCTATTATCTATGATCATATCCTAGGCGCGAAACGCTGCCCATGTATCATAAAATCAGTTAATTATATATATATGTATTAAAAATTTTTGAATTTTAACTTTTTTGAATGTTACTTTTTATGTTTTACTTGAATTTGTAGGAAAATATATAATATTTTCGATAAAAAAATGATTATAAAAATTGAAAGTCAGAAATGTCTCAATTTCATAAGATTATTGAAATGAATTTTTAAGTTAGTTTATAAGATTTATTTATTCTCAATAAGATTTCGATAAAAATCATCGATAAAATATTTATTTAAAAATTCAATTCTAAATTTTAACCTTCTTGATAAGATTTAACGGTTTATTTATTCTAGCAGAAGTGAAATGATTTTAAATAACCTTTTTCTATAATGATAAACGTGTACTACATATAATTGTGTGGTATATGGCGCTAAATATAATCTCTTGATTAAAGATTATAGTTTTACATTAATTTATATAGATTCGATACTTGAGATTATTAAATTTATATAAACGACTTAATTTAAAATTTAGTGATAATCTCTAAATTTCGTATACAACATACATTAATATATGTAAGTTACATCTCTTATGAATTGATACCTAGTACGAGAAACTTTTCGAGGAAAAGTATCAAGATTCTTTTTCTACTCTTTAAAACGAACATGGACTATATATGATTATAAAGTATATAGCATTCATATAATCTACTAACTATTTTATGGATTATCAATCATAATATTTTATTTTATATTATATCACATTATATTATATTTTATACTTTATAAAATTATTAAATAAAATAATATCTTTAAATGAAAAATAAGTATAAAATATAGGCCAGATGTCGCGTTAACCGCGTGCAACTTTTAAAGATAACTTATATACCGTACAAAAATAACCGATTCCCGATGTTACCTCTGCACCGAGGAGGCCCTCGGTGTAAATACTACACTGGCTTAACAGCTAAGATATAAGATATATCTATCTACGAATGACAAAGTAAATAATCGATTAAATAACTAACAACTAACTAAAGGAAAAAAAGCCCGTTACGTACGAAAACGAAATGTCAGGGACAAGAGAATTATGAGTTGAATCTCGGCGTTAGTATTGATTACGCTAAAATAATTATTTCTAGTCAGGTTATGTAGGTGAGATATGGAGTAATACAACACGATCTTGTCATACTAACAATTCAACAGATTTAACCACTTGAGAAAACACTTGAGAAAACTTAGCGTATACATTACGTGTTTGAACTCTTTTTAACATAAATCTCATCATTGACATACGAAAACAACCCTAAAGAACTTTGTTAAACGTAAAATATATTTCCTATATGAGAATTTGTAACATTTAAACCCATATTTTCTATCCGCTACAACTCTTAACTCAGTTAAAACGTCGTTTAAACTCTAGTTTCTCCCCAAAACTCCCTAAAGATCCTCCCTAAAAGTATTATGTAACTAGTGAAAACCGTTTGGTTGGGATTATACGTGACCAACTGTATAAGTTCAAGTCTGTAATTCGTGGTTCTCGAAGTTAATTCGACCATTATCGAAAGGAGGGTCTTAGAAGTTCGTGTTTAAAACGTGAATTTTACGATTAAACGAAGAAACACGTATACAAAATATATAAACGAGGTCAATGTTCTTCGTTAACTCAGTAAAACCCGGCCAAACCCCTGAGTTGCCGTTCTTAAACCTGTTAAGGTCTACCAGGAGCACCAAGATTATACTTTCGTAAAGGGGGTTGACGAGTACAAGACTTTGTAAAATTTCCCGCTTGATTACTCTTTTCGTTCCTACAGTGGTATGAACTAATCTTACATTAGAGAGAGAGAGAGAGAGAGAGAGAGAGAGAGAGAGAGAGAGAGAGAGAGAGAGAGAGACACTTAAGGAAAAGAGAACTTTATTGTTTACACGAAGATATAATAAAAAAAATAAGTGTTCAAACATAAAACGTTTACCTAAGAGAAAGAAAAGAACAACATGACATACCTTGGAAAATAACTTCGTAGTTTAGTTTGGTGTAACTCGGTCAAGTTGGTTGAATGATTTAGTTTTAGTTAAGCCTTAGTTCTCCTGTTGGGTTGGTGTGGTTTGCTAGGTTGGTGTGGTTTGTGTTGAACTATCAAAATCTTAAACATTTAAGCAAAGGATAAGAATTCTAACATACCAACATTGGAGGAGGTGTTATATCCTCATTGGAGGAAGTGTTATTCTCACTCTTCATGAGGAAATCAACATATTTGAAGAGTTATCCTGTAATTACTTCACACACCAGATGATTAAAGGAATACCATAATCTCTGTGCGATTCCTTGGTTTCTAAAATTTTTTTACCGTAGCAATAGATTGAGCTTTAAAGGGAAAGAGAGGTGGTAATTACACCGTTTAAAGCAGTGTAACTTCGAGTTACTGTTGTTGATAGACGAGACCCTTTGTGTTCATAACAGTGACTAACTCTCAATCCTGAAAGAACCAAAGGAGTACCCCCTCTGATAGCGTGATGGATTCTGCAGCTGCGAAGTAGGCGGGCATTTTTGGACGGTTTGGGTGTTTGGTACCGTCGCTGGGCTCGACCTCTGGTTGTGAGTATTCCCTCCCTGTGGTCGGATTAGGTGCGGAATTTTCTCTCCAGTACCGACCGCCGGAGTACTATGCCCCGGGTCAGCATTGTTGCCTATGCTGTGAACAGCTCCCCATACTTAAGAGCTGCCCACTGTAGAAGTCGTCCCTGGGTAAGACCCTCTTTCTACTGTTGCAGGGCGAGGACCATCTCACGCTGTACTTTTAGGCAACCCATGGGATGTTTTACGGATCGATCTGGTAGCCGCTAGCAACGAACGCCCATCACAGGTTCGAGCCGTCCTCCCTCTTGTAGTCGATCGTGTCGCAAGGCGGAGAGGAGCGACACAAACTTCATAAGGAGTCTCTTTCCTTGTTTTTGTCCTTTCCACCAGGAGGAGGGAGCCTATCGAGATGGAGACATGCACAAGGAGGGAGACTTGTAAAAGAGATGTGAAGGAACTCCAGACGAGAATGAAAATGGGGACGTGTCGGTTCTTCCCACCGGTTTAAACTTCGTCGCCTTTGTGGATTCTCCAAGTGCTGTTCTTCTGTGAGCTACCAGCGCCCGGTTTGTAGATTTTGTGGAAGGGAAATTTCTTCTTTTGAAGAGTAGAGACCTTGGGAGGGAGGAGGGACGACTCTCGAACGTTCAAACTACTAGGTAAACACTCTCCCTCCAACCAACGAATTCTTCCCGGACGTCTATCCAAAAATGTGGTGGAGGATGGGAGACTCGAACCAGTTTCTGGAGCCCAAAGGTGTGACGGAAGGGCGGTCTAGGTAGTAGGTCCTATGGGAACAGGCTCTATCCCTGTCCCGCAGGGTGGAGCTCCGCACTACACCTGGGCTGTATTACTCGTTCTTAGAATGGAGGGTCACGGGGTCGTGGTGAGCGGAGGGACATCCTGGCTCTAGCATACCGCTGGAAAAGTGTGAAAGGGAGATGTACTTGTTATGGTAGTCTCAGGAAGTTGCATCGGAACTCGGTTTCCTTGGATCGGAGGTGGAGACCAAGCTTTCCACAGTGGAGAACACTCGCGTTCGTGGAGACTCGACCGCTCCTCCCCCCGAGGAAATGTGCGGTCCATCAATCGAATCAGACGCGTGAGGGCAGGTCTGGGGTAGAAGCCGCCAGCGGGAGTGAGGGCAGGAAGGCCGTAGGGGAGTAGGTTAAGGGGCTTTGGAACGGACGTAGGCAGAACGAGGGAGAGGCAAGCGGAAACGGTAGCTAGCTATAATTACAACTACCTGAGTATTCAATTCTTTGCCTCAATTGTACTATCAAATAATGGGTTCCGTATAATACCCAATGTATAATCGTTGTTGTTTGTCGTTTATTTTTTATCTTCTTTTCCTGGTGAGGTGGGGAAATTAATTAAAGGAGGAATGAGCACTTCGTTACTTCAACAACCGAAGTTGGAATCGAAATTGCTGCAGTCTCCGAACCTGCCGTTGGTGGAGCCTGCGCCATTATCGCTACGGCAGGCACCTCTACCGCCTGGGCCGTCGAACCCGCAACGGATACTTGTCCATGTCGCTGTCGACGCCGCCGCAACCCCACTGCAGCTGCCCATACCGTCACCGCCACCGAACCCACCGCAACCGCTGCACCCGCAGCCTGTGCTGTCGCCTGTCACGGACAGTGTTGGGCGCTGGTGAGCGGATAAACCGGCCTAGCACCTCGGCGGCTGTCTGGTGGCTTGCCTGTCTCAGAGGTGACATGCAGGTTCCGCAGCGTTAGTTATGTTATGCTCTCCAAGGTTGGTCTTTGTCATAAATGAGTATCTAACGTATTCCTTCATAGTATTTGTATTTTGATGATTCAATAATGTTGTAAGTTGAATCTATGTAAAATGTTGTGTAAATGTAAAATGTGAAATATAAGTTGAAGGTTTATGTTAGTGTTAAAAATGTTAAATAATGTTCAAACATGAAACAGAAATTTGGGGGGTTCGATCTGGTGGTTGAGCCCATGATGATGGAGTCCAGAGACCCTATCCCCCGATAGATGCCTCGATGCGGGAATGGAGCGCGGCGACGCGGCGAGTGCACACATGGACATTATGGGGTTTTGTTGCACCCCACTCTTGGTTGAAGTACCAAGGGTCACCCATACCGGTGGGTTCGCTTTTCGAGCTGGTTATCCAGGTTACTCCGTGACGTTGTTCAATCAGGTTATTATATGTTTTCTATAAATACGAAAATGAGCTATAACTTGATGTACAGTACGGAGCGCTATATATTATACTTTACATACGTTGATACGTTCATTTCATCTACTAAAATGAAAGATAGTAAATGTAAGAAATATGATCGGTAAGAAATGATGAACATTAAGAGAGAAATAAGAATCGATAAGAAATAAGAATCAAGGTTAAATAAGTAGCCGGTAAGAAAAGATTCCAATGAGAATAGAATCAAGAGATACGGTGGGCTGAGCCAGAACTCAGTTAGTTTACGCCTATTATGCGCGAGACGGGCCGAGCTCCACTTCCTTGAGAGTGTACGTGGAGTCGGTTGGTGTCGAGTGGCGCGAATCACTGGATCGGCAGACCGCCGCTTGCGTAGCGTGGAGTGGGTTGTTGTCGGATCCAATACTGAATCGGTGGGCCGCCGCTTTAGCAGCGTGTGCGGTGCAGCTACCAAGTCAGGTGACCGTCATATTAGGAGTTTGACCGATTGGTAGGCCGCCGCTTTAGCAGCGTGTGCGGTGCAGTTACCAAGAAATCGGGGTCCGCCACTTTAGCAGCGTGTACGGGTTGTGGTGAGAGCCACAAGGTATTCGAGATCCTAAGGCTTTAGGTAAAGTGTATTGAGTTCCCAACCAGATTTGGGATATCACAGCTGGATAGATCTAGGTTACAGGAAAGGTAGGATCCATATGAACTGAGATCCAAGTTAAAGAAATAGTGTGTTGGATCCAAGTGAACTGAGATCCAAATCAAGAGTTGGATACAAGAAAAATTGGGATCCAAGTAAAGGTGAGAACAGGTTGGATACAAATGATTGTGATCCAATGTACGGTGTGAACAAGTTGGATACAAATGATTGTGATCCAATGTACGGTGAACTACAGGTTGGATACAATAAAACGTGATCCAAGTATACAGGAAGTACAGACTGGATCCAAATGATTGTGATCCAAGTATAGTAAGTACAAGTTGGATACAAGTTCTGCGATCCAAATTACGGTGAGCCAGATCACATATATCTAACAGGTATACGTGTAAAGGTAATTGTATTTGGAGATATACAATCGAACGTAGTAGATTGTAATTGTAATACAGTGAAGTACATGTTAGAGAATCGTAGAATGAAATCTATTAATTGTACGAATAGGTTTGATCGTAAGAAATGTTGAATGGTAATATGTAATGTTGATCGTACAAGAGATGAAATACAATTGTACGTTTACAGTAAATAGAGTACGAAAATTGATCGTAGTAAGTATGTACATAAAATCGTAAAGATATGATGTAGTATACGTTAGATGAATCGTAAAACGTAGTATAACAGGTGTACGTAATCGATACAGTAAAATAATTATACGTAGTTATACTTAAGCATACAAAGAATCTGTATTTCCCGCTGGATCAGCGAAGCCATTCGTGTTGGGCGGAATTTAACGAGAGGCTAATGAACATCAGTGAATGTTAGCCGGAGGGCGCCGTGGGCACTGGGCCAAGCCGGGCTTGAGAGCGTGCTGGTGGGCTTGCCGGTGGTTAGGCGCTAAACTTTTAAGACCTCAAATAGGGAGCTGTGGTGCTACGAAGCCTAGGCTAGAGTACTAAAAATCTGCAAATAAGGCGCACGACGCCGATAGACATGCTTTGTTACAATAAAGCAGTTATTGAAGCGCATATGAGCAGCCTAACAACTTGGCTCGCAAGGTAGCGCAAACAAACCAGGGGTTAATCCAAAGATGTTCCGGTTAAACGGGATCTTTGTAGGTCTCCGTTTTCGAGATTTAAAACCACAGGATTGTTACAGTATTAGTTTAAAGAACCCTAACTAGAACATTGATTCGTATTAGTTCGAATCTTGGTGGGTTCTTCGAGATATTAGAGTAAAGATTTGGTAAACTTGGTAAGAATCCCAAAGATGAACCTTGGGATTGTAAGATGGTAATCTCGTGTACTTCGAGTGTACCCAAAAGTACCACAAGTACCGGGTTGTTACGAAGATTCGAACGTTCTTTCAGGTTTTGTGATCTAGAAACCTATTTTAGATTTGGGATCTACTTTAGAACGTTCTTGAGTGGAGTTCAGGGTTCGAGATGGTTCAAGAGAAACATCCTCTCGAGGTTCTAGAGGGGTTTCGAGGTTTTACAGGAGATTATTAGAAAAAGAGGAAGAGGAACTCGAACTACCTCTCGAAAATCTCTCTCTCTCTCTTCTTTACCCTCTTCTCTCCTCCTCTCCCCGACGACACTCTCCTTCCTCCCAAACCCAAATAATTATCACACGTTGTTAACGTTGATTCGGGAGGTTTATTAGTATAAACGTTATCTGGTTAAAACACGACAAGATGATGTCGCATGGCCATCTGCCCGACCACAGTGGCCAATGTGCTAGCGCGTTATCGGTTTGGGCTCTCGGAAGAAGATCCTAAAATGTGACGCATGGCCATGTGTGATCCCCACAGTGGCCATGTGCCGGTAAAAAGTCCTGAATGGGTTAAAAAGTTGAAAAAAAAAAAAAAAAAAAAAAAAAAAAAAAAAAAAACGAAAAACCGGAAAAGAAAAAGAAAAAAGAAAACAAGAGACCCCATGGTTCGGGTATAACGAAAAATAAATAGTTATAGCTGAGCTCGGGAGACGAAGGTGGTGTCTGTAGATATAAAAAAGAAGTGTTTAATAAAACAGTTTTAAACAGCGTGGCGCTTCGAAAGCCACTTAGTCCCCTTGTTTTTAGCTAGAGGATTTGTTTAAAACTAGTATATAAAAAATTTTCTTATTTTTCTTTATTTTATACTTACATTAACGACAGGATAATAAAATGAACGCTTAAAATAATAACGTAAAATTAAAAATAAGATGTAGTCCATATCAACATGAAATATATGTTTTACC